>NC_056737.1:1641992567-1642066736 GCF_019279795.1 Protopterus annectens | reverse complement strand
GACTGCAAAGGAATCCAGGTATTGGGAGCAAACAACTTGAGGGGGGAAACAATGGAAAGAGGCCAAGAAGAGACCGATTGCAGGCTAGAAGCTGCCTTCTCTATCAGGGATAAGGGAATCTTAACTTAAAAGACAGGCTCTGGTAGAGTTTTTAGCTCTACGCAGTTCAGAAGCTACTGTTAAGAGGGTATATAGTAAAGCATATGAAATACACACACACACAGACGCGCACGCACACACACACAGACGCGCACGCACACACACACAGACGCGCACGCACACACACACAGACGCGCACGCACACACACAGACGCGCACGCACACACACAGACGCGCACGCACACACACAGACGCGCACGCACACACACACACCAGGCTCCCAAATATGCAAGTCTAGAATTTTCTGCTTGGATAGGTATTTCTATACCCCAAGCAGACTCCAACGCAACTTTCCTCAGTCAGATAGCAAATGTTAGAGGTGTGATGGGGGGGGGGGGGGCAGCAACTGAGAACACATTTTTATTCTGTAGAAATATTTGTTGAGAAAAAGTTTACCCAAGTACATTATCTTTTTGACCTAAACACAGGATTTGAAATTTTTTCGGTGGCCAACAAAAAAGATTAATATCAAAGTCTAAACGAACTGCATTTGAAGTAGTTAAAAAATGACATTCAAGAAAGATGTAAAAAAAAACTTCAGCGTTGGAATCAGCTTCCATTACATATAGGACTGCAATAAAGCATCTTTCAAGGTAAGTCTTAAATAAATCACAAGGGTTGACCAGTTTTGCCCTCCTGAAGCAATACCCTATGAGGACTGGTACCGGTAAAGTGATTGTAGTCCATGTACACACCCCAGCCTTGTAAAGTGTTCATCTACATTTTTTGTTGTTTTAACAGTTAAAAAGTAGCAGATGCCATCTCAAAGAACGTGATTGGTGGCATTCCCAGGACTCAGTAGAGAGTGTTCCCTTCAGTTTATCATCTACTGTCTGATGTCTATGGCACAAACCCAGACACAACCAATTAAATTCTTCGATAAATGTAAATTGGACATTTTATCCACTTAGCATCAGACAGGAGTGTGTGCTCTTTTTACAAATCAAAGAAAGATCTCATCAATGATAGATATGCTCAAGTTGCGAGACAGCTTTGAAATCCTACAATTTATAACCGGGACTTCAGATAGTAACCAGAGCAACCCTCCTATGTCCCAAACTGGAATTTAAAACAAAGCCTTTTGCTACACTGGAGTGTTCAGAAAACAGTCTTAATAAAAGAGCACCATGGAGACCACACTAAGTAATACGTGGAATAGAGGATGTAGGTCAACCTTGGAATAACACGTTGAGCAGTCAATCATCTCATCCCAAGCCAACATACACTGGATCCCCTAAGACCACCATCAACTAAAATATGCAACTGGAAAAACATTTTCTTTTGTACCCAGACTCCATTTTGGGTGAAGGTAGAAGACTGTGCAACCATATATACTTGTATTACTGGAGAAGAAGAAAAATAAACACACAGAAGCAGCCCAAAATCAAATTGAAAGTCAAGTAACAGGTTTAAACAATGATATACTACAAGATAAACTGCACCGGTCATGATTTGTCCCGTTAGAGTACACATTAAAAACAGAAGCAATGTCTTGACAGATTAAGACAGTGACCACTCAGGTAAGTTTTGACAGCAAAATGCTACAAACACAAGCAGGAAATGGTCCACAATCCTAAAATACAATACAACATGGGAATTTAGCAGTTAGTAGCATAAGCATTCTGCATTTGTATTTTCAGATCCAGTAATACACAGCAAGCGACTTACTGCTTGAAGCAGTCCTCAACTGTGTCAACCCCCAAACAAACATACAATTTCCCATTAAGTGTCTCAACCAGCGTACCTCATCCTTCGACTCGCCATCAGCTGCAGCCTGTAGGAAAAAAAGAAAAAAACGTTTACAATTACACGTGCTCCATTCTATTAACATGTTAAAAGCAATCTTAAGTGCACTCATGAAAGAGAAAAGCAGACAGCTGTTAAAGGCGATTCTAAAATTATATTAAACTTTCAATGTACTGAAACATGTATTTTGTCATCTGTAGTATATGGGCCCTGGTCGGGGTTGAAACCTAGCGCAATAATTCTGGCAGAAAAACAAATATAAAAAAGTGTGTGTGTATGGTGAACCCGTAATTAAGTAATTCTCTTCAAGACTTTGAAACTTGAAGTAACAGCTTTGCATTAGCATGCATTAAAACTAGGTCTCCAATTTACTTAAATCCTCAATGGACTTGACAAAGAACAGATTAAAAAACAGGAAAAGTATATACACCCCCCGAAAAATGTGTACAACTAAAAGACAAGTCATACAAACATCTCAAAATGGAAAACTACATTTCCCAGAATGCCAAGTGCACTGCCAGATTGCGTCACAGAAATGACGCAGCACGCAAGTTTGAAAATTCCCGCAAATTCAACAGCGTTCGTTTAATCAAAGCAAAGCAACCTGGTTAACACACGTGAATGAAATGCTGTAACTCGTTACCTGCCAGCATATGCCCCAGAAAAAAAACTGCCATACACGATTTCTTATTTTCATCGATTTTAAAGAACGCCCACTTACGAGTGCCCATGTTTGACACTTTAAATACGTTTTACCCAATTTTATTATTTCAGCCACGCAAAGTGCAACTCAACCAGCAGTCAAGTATAACAATGTAGTTGGTACCACAAGCGAAATCAAACGGATAGCACACCAAGAGCTGTGCGGAATTTCTAAAGGCGTCTTTTTTGTACAATTACAAGCACATAAATGTCGTTTGAAACAAAATATACGCCGCCTAATGGCTTCAAATCACCACTACAAGACCATATGGCGTTGCAAGGAATTCGGGGGATAAAAGGGACAAAAGAAACGCTTATAGCACATTCGGGGTTGTTTTCTTAATTGGAAGCACATTATGCAAAATTAGCAATAGATTCTTACTATTTTAAGTAAGAATTACGGTTGAACGAATTATCCGACGCATTTGATACCGTTTAGGCTGTATGTGCCTCCATAAGGACACCATGGCTGCTGCTTGTCATTTTGATTGGAGACACCAAGCAGTCTTTCCTTCCACCTTTTCGAAGGATCCAAAGTAAACTCGCCGCAAAAACAGCTTCCATCGCATTCAATACCACAAATCGGTTTGCGATATTCATTCTCCGAGCACGTACATATACATATCATGCAATTCTTGCAAAACAAATTAAATCTTGCAGCATTAATCTCAAAAATGTTTCAACGCTTTACTCCTCCCCTTTTCAATACATAAGGAGACACTTACCTTTCTTTTGGGTCCCATGGCTGTGTATGAATATGGGAAATTAAAACGAGAAAAACAGACTAATTAAAAGTAAGATACCTAATGCAATACGTTAATAATGGAGAAACTGCTAAACCCTTTTACTGCAAACAATTAAACTACTACAACACGCAACCTAACTGCATGAATGGAAAAAGAACAAGCACACCCCGCTCCTCGAATGACTAGCAATTGTACCAACCAGGGCAGACTTCTGCACCAAACGGTTTCTATTGATAACGCCCCAGATGCTTTGTTTCCAATCACAGCACTATAAGGGTGGAGATTGGATTTAGCGCGAGCTACCACCCTTTACAAGCGTGATTCTTTTACGTCAGGTTTCTTATGAAGTCGTGATTAGTAGTATTTACGGTCAAATCTTGACGTAAAGTTTCCATGAATAAGGGAGTGTACTTAGATAGACCAAAATACATTACATTTTAATACAGAAAAAAGTAGTTTTTAGAAAATTATGTACTATAAGTACCTATAAATCGAGCAGTAGAAAACAAATTTGCAGTATATTTTCGCCATTTAAATTTTAACAGTGGTGTAACAGCGGCGGAATACGGCAAAATGGCGCCTAATCCCTTTGGATATGTTCCTAGGATTCTGTACCCCCTTAAGTGTGTCCTTTAAACGTCTGGTTTTGTAATGATATCATTGATGAGGGATACTGCATGAGTAAAATGTAATAACTATTCAGAAACAAAATGAAAATAAAACAAAAAATGTTACACCATCTTTTGATTTTATGCGGAGGGAAATTGGTTGGTAACTCAATTAAGTCATCTAGTGAAAACTGCAGTGACAGAAACAGATAGTTATTAAACTTGTTAGCATCGTAGAAAATGTCCTAAAAGGAGTAGACAGAAGAAAGTATATATATATATATTTTGTGTGCAAATGACGTGTAAATTTTCAGCTTATGTTATGTTATATCTTAAAATAGATGTATATTCATTTTTTGTTTGGTCCGGACCCAGTTGTGCTCTTCCAAAGAATACCATAGTTATTGATATGCGTGGGGAAGATATATGGTGCAAGTATTTTGGGCTAGTGTTAGTAGTTTATGCATGATGAAGCTCACCTGATTTAAATTATCGCCAATGTTAAAAAGAAAACCGAAAATAGAATTGGGTTTTGGGGATAGGAGTGCCAGCTTTTTGGATAACCAAAGCGGGGCATTTTATTGAAAATTTTGTAGGGCAAACCCTACTTGGTAACCAATGCAAATCACTAGGTTTCCCTTTTTTGCCAAAATAAAAGCTGAAGGGTTGTTTCGTATAAAATTCAAGCCAAGTGCTAATACAGCCCATCTAAAATAACCTAATTGTCCTACTTGATTTACCTCACACTATATTCTTCATCTATCCCTTTAGAATTCTAGGTTATCTCAATATTTAGCGGGAGACACACACTTTCCACACTGCACTTGAGAGATATGCTGTGTATTTCTATCTACGGGCTAATCCTAATCCTGATATTGGTCAAACGTGATAAGTACTCTGTCCCGATTTTAACACATTAAAAAAAAAAACTGAACATGTTTCGAATATAAAATAATTATTTTATGCAACTACTAGTGAAAACTTAAAAAATATTTTTTTTAACATCTAACAATATTTACCATTTTCATGTACTGTAAGATAAAACAGCCCAGAAAGGGACTGCCCTGCATCAAGACTAAGTGATGGTAACCCCATTTTAAGGTAATCAAGTGTGTGTGTGTTGCCTTTCGGCTTTTCCCCGGTTAGGGGTCGCCACAGCAGAACTCCGGTCCGAGGTTGGCCTAATGGTTAAGGTGTTTGCCTTTCAAATACAAGGTGCAGGGTTCGAGTCTCACAAGAGATAATTGGCTAGGTTTAAAATGGTTCGCAAGGGCAGTTAGCTTAGTACTAATCTATGAACCTATGAATCTGTAATGACTGGCAGTAGATTTTCACGAACACCGAGGTACCAGTTCAACCTTCAACAAAGGCACGCCCATTTACACATGTCTTTCGAACACCCACCCAACCGCGGTAAGGACATGCAGACTCCACACAGAAGGCACTCCCCGCACTCCAGCCGAGAATCGAACAGGAGAACCTCTTGCTGTGAGGCAACAACGCTACTGCTGCACCACAGCGGATATTCAGATGAAGTGATAAAACTACAAAAATCAGAGGATGAAATAAAAAAAAAAGCTAGGTGAATATGAGACTGCTAAAGAAGAGACATTTAAAAAAAATTGTAGAATTAAGACAACAGAGCATGTAGGGAAAACCTGAGACTTTCTGTTATTAAAGAGAAGCTGGAAGGAACAGACTTTTGCGCTTGTATACAGCTCAGCAAGCTCCTGCCTGGTGCCCTGCAGAGTTCTACAGCAGCAGAGAAACAAGAGATACCTTGGAGTGATTAAGTATCATTTTTCTGCATTTTCTTGCTGCCTTTAGCTAATTCCGCGTAAAATGCTGATTTGTTAGAATTTCTGTGATTTAAAAAGCTTGTTTCAGCTATATATTGTAGTTATTTTACTGCCTGCAATTTAACAAAGTCATTTTTGTGTTTAAATTACCTGTTCAACTGTTGTAGGCTACACACTCAAGTGTGAGAGCCATTTCTGTGCATTTAAAGTGTTTTTTGATTGTATCGGTTTTATTTTCTGGAAAAAAAAACTTGTTTTCCCACCTTTCTAAGTTAGTATTGTCCAGTTTTCAGGTTAGGGCTGAATTCAGGGCTGTGTTAGCCCATGCCTTACTTGGATAGAAGGAAGTTTCTCTGTTTACCTGTGAGAGAGGGGAGCTTTGAACAGCCTATCTGTCCCTGGAGGAGTGGTTTCAGCCCAGAAATTAGTATTTTATTGGCCATTTTGGGCTAATTTCTATCTCTTTCATTTCCCTGCTATAATACCCGCATTTGCACGGATTTGCGTGCTGGGCAGAGCTGGTTAGCTAGGGTATAACTATTCCCGACTCCACAAAGTCTACTCTTCAATTTTTCCCTTGGAACTAGATAAAATTTCAACTTAAGCATGCAAACCATTCACTTCCCAGCCCGGCAATTGCTCAAAACTCATAGCAAGCACTAATAAACCTTAGCGCTAGACACCCCCTATACTGTAAAGAAGAACAAGGCTTTCTATTCGACCTTACCAGCCAATCAGTAAAACAGTTCACTGTACCTATCCAGGCGTGTCCAAAGGCAGTTTCAGGTGTACTCTCTGGTCCAACTGGTGAATCTGGGCATTTTGAGGCAATGTTACAACTGCCTCATGTACACAGACAACCCTCTCCTCCTACCACCAAACACTAATACATGCGAGAGATGCAATTATACAGCCAAACTGGAGGCTAAGCTCTCTCAACCCAAGACTGGACCAGACAGTCAAGAGGAGAAGGGAATTACTTGCATCACACCACCAGTCTCACATAGACCTATGAAACCAGCACCGGCAAAAACACACATATATACACAAAAACATACTCGGAGGCTCTAAATAAAAATCAGCAAAAGCAGCAGAGCCCTCCAAAGCTGATATCCAAGCAACCTCCACCCCCCCAACACAAACCATGAAACACATACTTCACAAAACCAGTGTGCCACGCAATCACAGCCCTTAAGGCAAAATAACATACCTAACACACTAGTAATAGGTGACGCTATAGTCAGGCACACTGATGTCCCACTCACTAGGCTGGACAAGGAGAAGGTTACTGTTAGCTGCCTGTCGGGTGCCAGGATCCACCACATAACACAAGCACTCAGGTCACTCCAGAACAAGTACAAATACAACTCTGTCATTGTCCATGTTGGTGTGAATGACCTGAGCCGTACCTCCCTGGACTACAAGAAAAGGGACATGGAAGAGCTCTCTGATCACGTAGCCCAGGCTGGTATGACCCTGGCCCTGCGTAGCATCCTGCCCTCACCAAGAATCATACCACGGTATAAGGAAAAAATTATCAATTTCAACAATTGGCTAAGCTTCTGGTGTCATTCAAAGGGGATCCACTGTCTGTCAGCCTGGGATGACATGTTCGACTAGCCACACTGCTTCACTAGAGATGGCTTGCACCTGTCACCCTTAGGCTTTCGAATACTGGCCAAGGCTCTTGCCACACCCATAGTGCCTTTTTTAGGCAAGGCTCAAAAGACAAACCCACCACCGTAAACAGCACAAGTAACAAAAAACTGAGGGTAATGCTACTCAATGCCAGAAGTCTAAACCTCAAAATGCATGCACTCGAGGCACTCCTTAGTATGCAGAAAATCGATATCTGTGCAGTAACAGAAACCTAGTTTAAGGCTCCAGAGAGCACCCCAGCACTACCAGGCTACAACTCATACCATACATTTCGGCCACAAAACCCGGACCGAAATACAAAAGGCGGGGGTGTATCCATATTCATCAAGGATACCCACACCTCCAGGTTAGTGGCACAGCACGATGCTTCAGAGATCATCCACGTGCAACTAACAACGCAAAACTACAATTCAAATTGTAGCTTGCTGCAGATCACCCACCATGTCCCACGACCCCCATTCCACATTTCTGGAAACACTGGGAAACATAAAGGTCTTACCAAAACCCTGATATTGGGTGATTTCAATTACTGTAACATTAGCTGGGAGAACTACTCAAGTACTAACTCCCTTGCCCAACATTACCTAGAATTTATAAACTCAGATGCCCTGGATCAACTGGTCAGCACCCCCACCAGAGGTGACAACATATTGGACATGGTCATCACCAACATGGGTGACCTGTGTTCCACACTGGAGGTAAACCCCTAGCTGGTTAGATATGACCATAAACTAATCACTCTGGATATCCACTTTCTGCCCCCACCCCCGGTCAAGGAAACCACCATGAAAAACTTTTTAAAAGCAGATTAACATTTCTTAAGACCGAGGTGGAAAGTTTCAAAGCTCCATGCTAAAGGATAACGATGCCCAAGCTGCAAAATCCTTTACTAATGCACTCTACGAACACCTACAAGAATGCATGGCTCGGGCTATCCCAAGCAAAACCAAGACTCACTCCTTCAAGAAAAGGAAACCAGTCTGGTGGACCCCTGCCATAAACAAGCTATACAATAGAAGGAGAAAACTAGTACAGAAAAGAGTAAAATCCCAAGAAGGGAAGACATCCCTGATCAGTATCAGCAAGAAACTATGATCCCTCATAAAGTCATCCAAGACTAGCTTTGAAAGAAAAATTGCCAAGGACTCCAAAAATAACCACAAGGCATTCTTTAGCTATGTCAAGAATTTAAGTGGCAATTCTCACATCTGCTCGTATCAAGTCCTTACCTCAAATCCTATGTATCCACACCATACCTCTCAGAGCCATCAATAAAAGTGTGACAAAAGTCCAGAAATAGGGACAATTTTTAAATACTGTTCTTACAAACTTAGACATTTGATAGAATAACAAGTTTTACATTAGCATGACTTTTCTGAATGAATGGAGTTTGAAAATCAAAGGTCTGTCATTATTTTCTAATGTCAGTCTTTAATGATTTTCTATTGATTTCCCAGAAAAAAACACAATTCTATGAAAAATGGACCAAAAATGTGATGCACAAATCTGGACATTCTGTGAAAATCTGGACAGTTGAGAGGTTTCCACATCCTGATGTTTACCCCTATTTCTAAGCACTATTAGCTATATTATAACATTCACCCACCAGGTTTTCTCCATTTGCATGCTTCTTTTCTATAAAATAATGCTTCTTCACATTGCTTTTGTGTCATACCTCTCAATTTTGCCCACCAAAGTATTTTATCTGGTGTTCTGCATGTCCCATAACCATACCTTCAACTGTCCAGATTTCCACAAAATGTCTAGATTTTTATCTCATATTTTTTATCGGTTCCATATAAAATTTGTGGTTTTCTAGCAAATCATTGATGACTGAAGTCATTATAAAATGGCATACATTTGAGTTTCAGGCTTCATATCCTTCAGAAAATGCATGGCATTGCAAAACCCTGTTATTCTAGCAACTTCCTAAGTTTATGAGAACAATATTTAAAATGTATCCCTGATTTTTATGCTTTTGCCCCCCCCCCACTTATTTTTTGGTTTTCTTCAGATTTCTTGTGCTTAGAAGTTGAGAGGTATACCCAAAGTAAACTCCTTTGACTGTGCAGATGCATGTCGGACATGGTAATGTGCCACCCCCCCCCAAAAAAAAAAAACTTATCATGTATGGTAATTGGCCCCTGAACCAAGAAAGTTAGACACCCCCTTATCCCATATCTATATCTCTCTCCCCTCACTCACTCTCATTTAAGTGGTTGGAGTATAAAGGGATTGGGACCTTATAAAGTGGAGACCAGTGCTGCTGTGCTAAGATAAGAGATGCCAGCTTTTTAGAGTTTTGTAAAAGAGAGTTCATGTCTACTTAATTTAGTGTACATCTCTGCTTAGCACTCTATGCTGCTAAGGGCACAACTCCTTGATTTCTTAGACCTCCATAAAACAAGCGACTTCACAAATGTGTGCTCCAGACCTGCCTGAGAACTTCCACTTCTAGCCCTTCCACTCATATTATTTCCTCCTTACAAGATACTTTTCTATATCCTCTCTAATTCCTCTTTCACCTTTCTCAAACATCCTGTATATTCTCCTGTGATATACTCACACTCATCCTACATCTAATATTTCTCTTCACCCCTACCCATTCCTATTTAGTTTTCCCCTTTCAGCTCCAACTCAACTCTAAATACTTTGCTATATCTTTTATACCCCTTCTCTAAATGTACAACTGCTCCTTCCTCAGTTCTGTACTTTTTTTCTACTTAATTACCGATATACGTATATTATAAGTACTATTTTCTTAATTTCTCTTCATCTCACTACTCGACATTAAAATTAACTGTGAATACTACCTATAATTACATCACGCTTGCTAGTATAAATAAGTCCTGTCAGTGTATCCATGAAATCCTATATTGCTGCATGCTGTGAAATGTAACTTGATAAATATATAATTTTCTGTTATTTACAGAGTATTTCACCTTGCACTGTTTTTATATCTTATTCCACAGTGCATTTTAATTTAATCTGTATTTGTTTGTTTTGGGGCTTTTCTCCATGTAGCTCCACTGAAAAAGAGTCCTATGGCCCAATCAGATTTTTATGGTAAACAAAGGCAATAAATAACTAAATAAATGCATGCCTGAAGTAGACTTTAATCTCCAACAACCATGGGACACATTTATTCAGTGCTTCCCCATCTCTGGAGCAATCTGCTTATGAAATGGTCTGATACCCTTGTTTTTTTTTTGTTTTGTTTTTTTTTTTAAGACAGACCTTTATTTTATTTTCATTTGTTAATCTGGATAGAATACTGATCACTATCAACCATTTTTAGGATTTATCCAAGAGCAGAGTAAGAAAAGCAATGTTTGAGTATTAAAAACAATAAGGGAATTCAAAGCAAATTAATGCAAAGAGAATGTCATTATGTGATGTAATCTGGTGCATCTGATGCATAAAGAATGAGTATGCACTGGTGAATAAAGAGAGCATTACAAAGGTGTACTTATGAGTAGAAGAATGAATATGTGCAACGGTGCAAAACACTCCTGTAAATTCATTCTCATGCCTGACTTGATTTTCTGCCTGGAGGCAGGAGATGCCCAATGAGGGTTGGTATTAACAAAATTATTATTGTCCATGAACTGCTTCTGCCTTTTAAACCAGATCTATAACTACTGTGGAACAAGGGGGGCAGCTGTTGGGGGAGGGGGTGACCGTTCACCTTTTCTACCATGGTAAAAAGGCCTTCCCAGGCTGCCTGCACCTTGCTTTGTCTGACAGGAGTAGGTATTATTAGCTGTTGCTCTAGAGAATACTGATCTGTAAATGCCATCAGCATGGACTTCAGTATAGAGTTTAACCTGTCCACCAGTCCATTTGTCTGTGGATGACAGGGGTTAGTCGTCAGGTTCTTTAGCCCATAGCTGAGCTGTAAAATATGGTATGAGAGGTGAGCATTCCTTAGCACCTCCTTACTGACCTTCCCCAGCTCCACTTCCAAAGGAAGTTTTGTACCATCTGATAGTTGTGCCTCAGGTTCTGGCTGACTACTCTCATTTACCTCTCTCCAAGAAGTATCACCTTCCAAAGGGAGTCTGGTACAATCTGCCCTGTGGTGCCTCAAGTTCTGGTTGACTGTTGTCACTTTTCTCTCCTAGAACTATCACCTTCCTAAGGAATCTCAGTACCTTTCCTCTACTGTGGCTCAGATCCTTGGTCACTGCTATTGACTAGCTCCCCCTCTGAAGCAGCCACACCACTAGCCGCATATGGAGGTGTGGGCTGTGGCTGGGTCTTCCCCAACTGCCTTTCTTTTGGGTTTGCCTCAACATCTAGCTACTTGTAACAGCATTCACACAAGGCACTATAATCTCAAAGCCATTCATATTAAGACATCAGTAGGAACAGTCACCTGGTTGCTACTTTGCCACCTCCTTTGTGGTCTAAATATATTCCGGTCAAAGATATCTGGAAAGGTTTACCCACCAAGACTCTTAACTGTAGTGGATTGTCCAGCCCAGTAGTGCTCCTATATGACCACTGTAATTTTGACTACTTCCTCGTCATTCAATCCATCCAGTCTGATCTGTGGGCCATGAGCTACTTGTTGAATCTGACTCAGTAGCATTAGTGCTCCAGCCTTGAGTTCCTTTAAGATTTTCCTCCATAATGCTCTAGTGCCATAAGCTGCCTCAGATCTCGTTTGCTGCCATCACATTCAGAAGTGGATCTCCTCTCGATTGGCAAACAAATCTAAGTACTCCACCCCACTTTTATTACATTTCTATCCAAATTCATCTTTTCTACTTCTTTTTTAGACTTATATTAACTGTGCCTCGTTATTGTTATAAATATTTGGTGTGTACTTTAAATTTAGCCCCTTTTTTTCTTTTACTGATTTGCATCAACATTTTTTTTCACTGCTGGGATTTATCACCAAAAAAATCTGTTCTCTATAGATATACTTATCTTCATTCTTAACAATACTGTTGCTTCCATTTATAGTAGTGAAGGCTGCTGTTAAAGTGTGTGTGTGTGAGTTTTATGTGGCTTCCTTTCCTTTGGTATTTTTTTCAGCATGGACATGAGTGGAGAAAAAGTTTTAAAAATGCACTAAGTGTGGGCACAGAATTCAACCTCAAGGCACCTATGATTTGGGGACTTCCAAAATGGCTGCACACTGAGTAACAACTTAATTTCAGCTCTCCCAGTGTGAAAACAGAAACCCGGAGAGCCAGTGAACTTGTCTTTTTGGGTAAAATTAAGTAACTGGCTAGTAGGTGCACTGCCTGGATGCCAGCAATAAATAAATTCAGAGAACATGAAAGAAAAATCAATCACAAAAGGTGAAGCGAAAACACTGACTGGGAAGAAGTCTGCAGCTATTCAGCAAAAAGCAGTGCAAGCTCCAGCTTTGGTGCAAGATACAACTTCCAGTAATCTAGAGGAAAAATAAGTGAAATGTACTCAGAGCTGATTAAAATAAATGAAACACTGAAGGAATATATAAACTCAAATAGAAAACATGGAAGAAGCTTTAAACAGATATCCAGATGAGGTGATAAAACTGCAAATTTCAGAGGTCAAAATGAAGGAAAGGCTGGCTGAATATGAAACTGTTCAAGAAGTGATGTTTAAAAAAATAATAGAATTAGAGGACAGCGCATGTAGTAAAAACTTGCGACTTTCTGCTGTACCAGAGATGCTGGAAAGAATGGACTGTATTAATGTGATGAAAGCACAAATAAGCAGCTGCACTGGTGTTTCACAACAGGAGTTAACTGAAAGGGCACATCATGTGTATGCTCCAAACCTGGCCATGAGAAAGCAGTCTAGATATTTTAATAGTAAAGATGCAATCCTACCAGCAGAAAAAAAATGATTCTTACATAAATGTGGCAGGAGGACAAAGTACTGAAAGTGGAAGGGAGACAGTAGAGTGTTTGCGGAAAATGATTACTCACCATACACCAGACAGAAGAGGAATACATTTATTCCAGTAATAAGGAAATGTTGAGAAGCAGGTGTGAGATTCAAACTGTTGTATCAAGCTATTTTCAGAATATTCTTTCCCGGAGGGTCAAAATAATTTTTTGATGCAGAACATGCTGAGGAGGAAATACAAATGTTTGTACAACAAAAAATGAGCCATCAAACAGAACGACATTCTGCTTCTTGTTCTTCTGGTAATAAAGCTCATAGAGTGGCTGTGCCAGTGAAACCTTTTCCAATGTTTCAAAAGCAATAGACAAATAAATGTGGGGTTACAAAGCATTACTTATATTTGTGAAATGTGTCAGAACAAGAAAACCTGGAAATATTGGACTTCTTTCACTCTGTTAAACTTGTATGGGACTGTAAAGCATATGCCCTACTTTATGGCTTTAATGATATCCGATTCCAGGAAAGAATTGGAAGTGACCCTGGACCCACTGTCTAATATCTCTAACCACTTCAGTGTCTCATGCATAACACTGGGGATGGAGCAGTGAGGACACCCAGAGCTGAAGTAGCCGTGATCTAAGCCTGATTGTGCCTGTGTGACTTTGTGAACCACTTTAAGATGTCCTTCACTAACACCCCCTTTGATGGATCATCACTACTTTTTTCTACTTAATCACTGATATACGTATATTATAAGTACTATTTTCTTAATTTCTCTTCATCTCACTACTCGACATTAAAATTAACTGTGAATACTACCTATAATTACATCACGCTTGCTAGTATAAATAAGTCCTGTCAGTGTATCCATGAAATCCTATATTGCAGCATGCTGTGAAATGTAACTTGATAAATTTATAATTTTTGTTATTTACAGAGTATTTCACCTTGCACTGTTTTTATATCTTATTCCACAGTGCATTTTAATTTAATCTGTATTTGTTTGTTTTGGGGCTTTTCTCCCTGTACCTCCACTGAAAAAGGGTCCTATGGCCCAATCAGATTTTTATGGTAAACAAAGGCAATAAATAACTAAATAAATGCATGCCTGAAGTAGACTTTAATCTCAAACAACCATGGGACACATTTATTTAGTGCTTCCCCATCTCTGAAGCAATCTGCTTATGAAATGGACTGATACCCTTGTTTTTTTTTTTTTTTTTTTTAAGACAGAACTTTATTTTATTTTCATTTGTTAATCTGGGTAGAATACTGTTAACTATCAACCATTTTTAGGATTTATCCAAGAGCAGAGTAAGAAAAGCAATGTTTGAGTATTAAAAACAATAAGGGAATTCAAAGCAAATTAATGCAAAGAGAATGTCATTATGTGATGTAATCTGGTGCATCTGATGCATAAAGAATGAGTATGCACTGGTGAATAAAGAGAGCATTACAAAGGTGTACTTATGAGTAGAAGAATGAATATGTGCAACGGTGCAAAACACTCCTGTAAATTCATTCTCATGCCTGACTTGATTTTCTGCCTGGAGGCAGGAGATGCCCAATGAGGGTTGGTATTAACAAAATTATTATTGTCCATGAACTGCTTCTGCCTTTTAAACCAGATCTATAACTACTGTGGAGCAAGGGGGGCAGCTGTTGGGGGAGGGGGTGACATCGTTCACCTTTTTTACCATGGTAAAAAGGCCTTCCCAGGCTGCCTGCACCTTGCTTTGTCTGACAGGAGTAGGTATTATTAGCTGTTGCTCTAGAGAATACTGATCTGTAAATGCCATCAGCATGGACTTCAAGTATAGAGTTTAACCTGTCCACCAGTCCATTTGTCTGTGGATGACAGGGGTTAGTCGTCAGGTTCTTTAGCCCATAGCTGAGCTGTAAAATATGGTATGAGAGGTGAGCATTCCTTAGCACCTCCTTACTGACCTTCCCCAGCTCCACTTCCAAAGGAAGTTTTGTACCATCTGATAGTTGTGCCTCAGGTTCTGGCTGACTACTCTCACTTACCTCTCTCCAAGAAGTATCACCTTCCAAAGGGAGTCTGGTACAATCCGCCCTGTGGTGCCTCAAGTTCTGGTTGACTGCTGTCACTTTTCTCTCCTAGAACTATCACCTTCCTAAGGAATCTCGGTACCTTTCCTCTACTGTGGCTCAGATCCTTGGTCACTGCTATTGACTAGCTCCCCCTCTGAAGCAGCCACACCACTAGCCGCATATGGAGGTGTGGGCTGTGGCTGGGTCTTCCCCAACTGCCTTTCATTTGGATTTGCCTCAACAACTAGCTACTTGTAACAGCATTCACACAAGGCACTATAATCTCAAAGCCATTCATATTAAGACATCAGTAGGAACAGTCACCTGGTTGCTACTTTGCCACCTCCTTCATGGTCTAAATATATTCCGGTCAAAGATATCTGGAAAGGTTTACCCACCAAGACTCTTAACTGTAGTGGATTGTTCAGCCAAGTAGTGCTCCTATATGACCACTGTAATTTTGACTACTTCCTCGTCATTCAATCCATCCAGTCTGATCTGTGGGCCATGAGCTACTTGTTGAATCTGACCCAGTAGCATTAGTGCTCCAGCCTTGAGTTCCTTTAATATTTTCCTCCATAATGCTCTAGTGCCATAAGCTGCCTCAGATCTTGTTTGCTGCCATCACATTCAGAAGTGGATCACCTCTCGATTGGCAAAAAAATCTAAGTACTCCACCCCACTTTTATTACATTTCTATCCAAATTTATCTTTTCTACTTCTTTTTTAGACTTATAGTAACTGTGCCTCGTTATTGTTATAAATATTTGATGTGTACTTTAAATTTAGTCCCTTTATTTCTTTTCCTGATTTTCATCAGCATTTTTTTTCACTGCTGGGATTTATCACCAAAAAAATCTGTTCTCTATAGATATACTTATCTTCATTCTTAACAATACAGTTGCTTCCATTTATAGTATTGAATGCTGCTGTTAATGTGTGTGTGTTTTATGTGGCTTCCTTTCCTTTGGTATTTTTTTCAGCATGGACATGAGTGGAGAAAAAGTTTTAAAAATGCACTAAGTGTGGGCACAGAATTCAACCTCAAGGCACTTATGATTTGGGGACTTCCAAAATGGCTGCACACTGAGTAACAACTTAATTTCAGCTCTCCCAGTGTGAAAACAGAAACCCGGAGAGCCAGTGAACTTGTATTTTTAGGTAAAATTAAGTAACTGGCTAGTAGGTGCACTGCCTGGATGCCAGCAAAAAATAAATTCAGAGAACATGAAAGAAAAATCAATCACAAAAGGTGAAGAGAAAACACTGACTGGGAAGAAGTCTGCAGCTATTCAGCAAAAAGCAGTGCAAGCTCCAGCTTTGGTGCAAGATACAACTTCCAGTAATCTAGAGGAAAAATAAGGGAAATGTACTCAGAGCTGATTAAAATAAATGAAACACTGAATGAATATATAAACTCAAATAGAAAAAATGGAAGAAGCTTTAAACAGATATCCAGATGAGGTGATAAAACTGCAAATTTCAGAGGTCAAAATGAAGAAAAGGCTGGCTGAATATGAAACTGTTCAAGAAGTGATGTTTAAAAAAAATAATAGAATTAGAGGACAGCGCATGTAGTAAAAACTTGAGACTTTCTGCTGTACCAGAGATGCTGGAAAGAATGGACTGTATTAATGTGATGAAAGCACAAATAAGCAGCTGCACTGGTGTTTCACAACAGGAGTTAACTGAAAGGGCACATCATGTGTGTGCTCCAAACCTGGCCATGAGAAAGCAGTCTAGACATTTTAATAGTAAAGATGCAATCCTACCAGCAGAAAAAAAATGATTCTTACATAAATGTGGCAGGAGGACAAAGTACTGAAAGTGGAAGGGAGACAGTAGAGTGTTTGTGGAAAATGATTACTCACCATACACCAGACAGAAGAGAAATACATTTATTCCAGTAATAAGGAAATGTTGAGAAGCAGGTGTGAGATTCAAACTGTTGTATCAAGCTATTTTCAGAATATTCTTTCCCGGAGGGTCAAAATCATTTTTTAATGCAGAACATGCTGAGGAGGAAATACAAATGTTTGTACAACAAAAAATGAGCCATCAAACAGAACAACATTCTGCTTCTTGTTCTTCTGGTAATAAAGCTCATAGAGTGGCTGTGCCAGTGGAACCTTTTCCAATGTTTCAAAAGCAATAGACAAATAATTGTGGGATTACAAAGCATTACTTATATTTGTGAAATGTGTCAGAACAAGAAAACCTGGAAATATTGGACTTCTTTCACTGTATTAAACTTGTATGGGACTGTAAAGCATATGCCCTACTTTATGGTTTTAATGATATCTGATTCCAGGAATGAATTGGAAGTGACCCTGGACCCGCTGTCTAATATCTCTAACTACTTCAGTGTCTCATGCATAACACTGGGGATGGAGCAGTGAGGACACCCAGAGCTGAAGTAGCCATGATCTCAGCCTGGTTGTGCTTGTGTGACTTTGTGAACCACTTTAAGATGTCCTTCACTAACACCCCCTTTGATGGATCATCACTATTTGGGTCAGATGTAAAAAATAAGATGCAGAAGTACAAACAAGATGGCAAGACATTTTCTGCTGTTAGTGTAAAATTCAAGGCCTTAAAAAGATCATATGGTGGGAACCAAAAGAGACCTTGCTCTTTGCTGTTCAGGAAGTCCAAGCATCAGCAGTGTGATACACCTTCTGACAGGGGAGTCTGGTGTAGAGGCTACCCCTTTAACAGACACAGGCCCAGAAGCAGAAGGCATCAGCAAAACCAGGGCTTCCATGGGTCCTTTCCTGACAGGCATCTACATTGTCCCTTAAGGGCAGCCCAACTACTTCCCTCTAGAGGCGTATGGGGGGTGGTTATCTGTGTACCAAGCTGCATGAGAGGTCATCACGCAGGACAGATGGATCAAAAAGAGCATATTGAGAGGCTTTTCTATATCTTTTTTTCCTAATTCCTCTAAGACCAATGCAACCACTGCCAAATGTACCACCCAGTCAGTTAAGAGAAGAAGAGATTGCTTTTTTACTATCCAAATTGGCCACCCAATTGGCCCCACAAGACAGGAGAAGGCAAATATTTTATTTGAGATTTTGTTTGGTTTCTAAGAAAACTCAGGACTTCAGATCCCTATTGGACCTCAGTGACCGCAACCTGTATATGAGAAAGACCCAATTCAGAATGGTCATGGTACAAATTACTGGATGTTCTTGGTGGATCTTCAAGATTATTACCTTTACATAAAGACAGCAGAGTCTCAGAAGTTCCTTCACTTCTGTATGGAAGACAGTCATTATCAATTCTGAGCCCCAAATTTTAGCCTCACCACAACCTCCAGGGTGTTCAAGTGCATGGCTGTCTTAGCTTCTCACCTGTGACTTCTGGGATTCTGAGATTTCTGTATCTGGATGACTGGCTCCTAACTGCTTCTTCGTTGGAATCCCTCTTGGAAGCCAACAATTACCTGCTCAAGATGTCTCTGTCTTTAAGGATATCCATAAACCTTCAGGTATCAAATCTAATCCTGGTGGCTGTTGCACACCCACTGGCTCCAGCTTCTACACCCCCTCTGCAGATCTGTCTTCATAGCCAAGTCTTGTATGAAACACCTGCAATGATGGGTAGATTCCCTTCTTGTTCATTCTGGCAGATCCCTTTATCCCACCTCACCTGGTAGCAGTGGTGACCACAGACGCCTCTTTCCTGGGGTGGCAGGAGTTACAGTGGGAGGACTGGAGTCCAATACTCACATCAATGTCCTGTAGAGGAGCGTAGCTCTCTTGTGTTGCAGGAACTTCAGGATTTTTTTCCTCTAGGACAATATGACAGTAGCTTGGTATGTGAACAAGCAGGGAAGAATCAGGTCCTTTCCCCCCTGTGTTGGGAAGCAGTGAGGATTTGGTAGTAGTTGATAGCCTCTCACTGTTTTCTCATAGCAACACATATTCTTGGAATTCTCAGTTGGCTTGTAGACAGGCTCAGCAGATCTCTTCCATTGCTTTATGAGTGGATCACCAGTCCAGCAATAGAGAATCAAATCTTCTATTGTTTTTTTTTTTTTGTTTTTTTTTTTTACCTGCTGTGACCTTTTTGTTTCCCCACAGAATACCAAAGGCAACACGTACTTCACCATGCTCCCTCCACAGGGATGGTGACCAAGGGATACTCTGATCCAGTAATGGCCTTCCAGTCTCCTTTAAGCTTTTCTACCCTTGCCTCTTTCCATTATCTACAGGTTCTTACAGAAAGCAGCTAAGTGCAAGGCCTCTGCCATCTTCATAGCCCCCCTTCTGGATCAGTCAGATTTCATTTTCCATTGCTCAGACCTTATCTCTGGGAACCTCCCTGTATATTAAATCTGGTGTGGGATTTTCTTTTGTACTACACGAATCTCCACAACCTAAAACTAACTGCTTGAATTCTAAATTTTCTAGTAATGGCCAAAGATGCATCCCTCTGCTGAAGTGATCAAGATTTTAACTGCTTCTCAGAAAGAATGCAAATGTACGAGGGACATGGAAACTGTTTTACCTTATGGGCCTGTTCTCAAGACACTGATCCCATCTTGGCTTCTATTGTAGACTTCCTCTGATTCTTAACCCATATTTTCAAATCTGTCTGCAGTATCTCAACAGTGAAAGCACAGTGGGCAGCTATTTCAAACTCTTATACAGGGGGTATCACAAATGTTCTCTTGCCTCATATAAGCTTTGCAAACATTTTTAAAAGGAGTATTCTTGCTCAAACCTCCATTCAGAGAGCCTGTTCTACCCTGACATGTGAACTTTGTGCTAGAAGCTTTGACAAAGCCATCATTTGAGCCAGCTTCTTTGGCACCATTAAAGTTCCTGTCAGGGAGGACACTTTTCTTGGTAGCTGTGATTACCGACAGGAGGGTCTCCAAGCTCCAGGCCCTCTCCTTGTCAGCCCCTTATTGTTTTTACAGAGCTGAGTCTTTCATCCCTGTTCTCTGTGAACTAATGCCTTTCAATGCCCCTTTACCTACATTAACTGCAGTACATGGAAAGTATTATTTTAAAATACACACACACACACATACACACAATGCCTAGGGAAGGCAGTCAGAATTAATTTCCCCACAGCTGTCTTTTTGGCCTGGTAATACTGCCATCACTCTGGAGTAAGAAAAAAAAACTTCTTGAAAAATGTATTTTATGTGTGTGCTGCTTCTATGCTGTGCTGGATCCAAAGTCTTCTTAAGACACACAGTCTTGCTGTGTTGTTTACTGCTAAAATCAAAGTCACAGAGCTTTACATGACTCCATCTGTAGTCTGTTTAAAGCACCAAGCATTTCAAATTGCACACTGATAAAGAAATATATTTTGCAGCTATAAGCACAGTTACAGATAATTATTTTTATAACAAACAACACATACTCTCTCTGTCAGATTGTAGCATATATTTACAAAGTTTTCCTTCATTACAGATATGAATGATGACTTCTACAAAATACCTCTCTCTGTCCCTCTCTCTCATAACTGAACTACTACAATTGTTATATAGAGTGCTAGTCACACACATATATTTTATTTCCTCTTGGTATCTTTTTTGGCCTTCTGTGGAAGGTCACATAATGTCTGTTTTTAGACTTTTCTATTGTCCTGTCAGCAGTTCTGCTGATGTGAAAATGCACAAATGCACGCAGTCAGAATAACAGAAGTATGAAAGGAAACATCTGTTCTGTTCTTATTGAAAAACATCAAGTATTGCTGAGTTTAGATATTTGTTCTGCAAACATGAGAAAAGCATGTGATACTTGCTTTCCAATATTGCTTTGTTAGGCTTTTTCAGATGCTGTGAAGAGAAGCCTGTTATACATATAGTGTGAATGCCCATTTTACTCTATACATATATTCAAGCAAACTTTTTATTCTATGCTTTATCTTTCAGCATATTTACAACATAATTAATTTCAGCCTTATATTCATAATCTGTAACAATTCCCTCTTTTTTAAACATACTCAAAACACTTTATACTGATATGCATTTTTGATTAGATCATATAGAAACACATTAAAAAACAAAACCTTTAGTCTTTTTTGATACAAGTCCAAATGCAATTTTACATAGTTAATACAATTATATCAAGTATTACTACCAAAACTGAATGTATCAAAACTGAATGTCTTTAACAACTTTTTCTTTTTGCAGACCATTCTCTGAAAATATTTTATTAGTTATGAGCTATGTCTGCTTTAATTTTATTTTTTTTTAAACTGATTAATTTATTTATTTTTTGCAATCACAGAATTTAATTTATGACTTAGAACCATTCCATTTACTCTTTACTTTTATTATATAAGAGACAATAACTATGTACTACTGCAAGCATTTATACATTTTCAATGTCATTTTAACCATAACATTGTATTTATATTTCTGAACTGCCCATAAACTTTGACAGTGAAATATACTCTGAAAAATGCTGTTTACATATTAGTCAATTAGCTGTATGAATACAATATTTTAATATAATTTTTTATCTAGCTGGGGTAGCCAATACAGATAAAATGATGGTCCAAAACCCGATGATAAAACTGCAACTTGAAACCAGTGATAATATTACAATTTGACAAATTACTTTTGAACTTATTACAGTGTATCCTGTACAGTATGTATTTACACAGACTGTTGCTATTCATGCATTTCAATCTAGTAAGTACCCTGGACCCATTTTTTTAAACATGGTTTTTCACACATATTCATTACTAGACATTAATTTAATTTGTACTGAATTATTTTGTATTTGTACATACAAAGACTATTATTTGTACATACAAAGACTGTAAAGTACATTTAGTCTAATCTTACAAATCTAATAACATTAATATTAAGCAAAATCTTGGAAAATGTTTATGTCTCTTTAGAAATATCTAGTGGAATTGGCACCAAAGGCATACGCCCTGTTATTTTAAACTACATACTCAGCAGTTAAAAACATTCATGCTTTTTTATACTAACATTGTTTTGCCAAAAAAATATTAAAAATGGTGACCATTTTGCTCACTTTTTACATATGTTTACTCTCTCTTGTATAGCTTTAAAGCAATTTTAAGCCATCTCTTGTATAGCCTTACAATTTAACAGATTATAAATGCAATTTAATACTAAACAATACAATAATAACTAGCATAAAATATTTTAGACTTTCAGATTTAATCTGTTTACCAGTGTTTCCTATGCACTAATACCTGTTTTTTTCCTTCCCCCCTAAAAGAGTATTGTCAAGAAGGAATGAAATATTATTTCTTCTTGTAGCTCTTTTTCTGACCCCTGTACAGTATTGCTTATACAGTCAGTGTAAAACTGAGAGAGTGCCCCCCCCCTGCAGCATTGCAGTATTGTTTATTTGATTTATTAGGTTAACAAACTGTGGACCTTTGTCTGATTTGATCATTTTTTATAAAGCTTTTGCTGTTTATTACCACTAGTAGGTATTTATACCCTCCTGCATAATTTATTTGAACTGTATGTATACTATATCCCATCTGCTGGCTGTACTTGATGCAACTGAGTTTTTTTTTTTTTTTACTTTTACTTTTAACATTTACTTGCAAACAGATTATCAGTGACATCTATGCACAATTATGACATTTTATTACAATTACCAAATAGTGTTGCCTGTAAACATTTTAACAATTATGTTTTAATAATAATAATAATTTAGAAAAATATAAGCCACTTGTCTGGCAGTCAGTCTTGTTTTTACAACATTTCCTGTAACTATTTATCCAGTCTGGGAAGGTCTGAGTTCACATTTTATACTCTATAAACTACAGTTAACATTTTTAGCATTGTTCTTTAAATTATCTCTTAATACACTTACAGTTTGAAATAAGAATGTAGTTGTAAACATTTAGAAATATAATAAGTATTTGTGATTTGCATAACTATGCATTTATACTACATAAACAGACATTATTTTACAATTAGCTTACATGGATTTCAGTATTTTTTATTTATTTATTTAACTGTCCTGCCATTAATTTTACAAAAACTGACTAATACCATCTGTGATTTTATTTCTTTTTAAAATTCAGAACTTTAACTGTTTGGTGTGGTGTTACTATACAATCATAAAAAATTGTAAAAAACAAAATAGATATTAGCTTAACTAACACATGTTTATATTTACATTATTTATATTTGCTGTTGTCTGCCTGTTATTCTTGTGAATTGTAACATATGTATTTTAGATGAAAAGAAAATACATGCATGTCAATCTCGTGACTTTAAATCTTTATTTAAGCATGTCAGTCCTGTGACTTTAAATATTTACTCTTATTAACTATTTTTATTTAATTTTATACACCAGAACTGTTTCATGTAACTATTTTTATTTAATTTTTATACACTAAAACTGTTGTGTACCTTTTGCCTATGCTATCAGAATAGCAGTTATATGCTCTACTTTACTGTAGTACTGATAAATAATTGAATGGAAGATTTTGAGAATGATTTGTCCAGATTCTACCATCCTACCATGTATACTTAACCATTTTCAAAACACAAACCTATTATAAAATATATTTCTTTTGTACAGATCAGCTGTAGTTTCCTGCTCTTTTCTAATGTGTGGAGGAAGTCAGTTTTTGTCATTTCAGCTAATTTATTTTCTTTATCTTGTAACTGCTGTTCAAGAGTTTCCTCGTAGTCTGCCTGATATGTCTCAGGAGCCTGTTCTGCTGAATTTAAAACTCCTAAGCACTTTTGAAAAACTGTATGTATAACTTGTCTAAGCTTCCTGAACTCATTGTGTCTGTCTTTTAGAAGTTTACTACATTCATTTGTAACAAAATGTACTAGAGGTCCTGTCAGTAACTGATTTGGCTGTTGTTGCAACTCTGAAATAAACCTTTTACATCTGGTGACATAACATAACTGTATAACATTTGAATATAATGTGAGCATATTAACTTTTCTTAGTTTTTTACCATTAAAATTTTTGTCTGTACAGTCTAACCTTTGAATAGTGGCATGCACTGTATTTTTATGACATTGTACACACAATAAACATTTTTTTATACCACACATGATTTTGTTTCAGATACTAGTCAAATATTGTAATCCATTTGCATAATGCCTTATTTTTAACTTGCCCTAATAAGGTTTTACGTTTGCTAATATGCTGTATATACATTTCATTCTGTTATTATTATTATCACCTCTATGGCATTCATACTGCATGTAACACAGAAAAAAATTCTTACCAGTCAACAGAGAGGCAGATGGCCAGGCTGCTTTACTGTAGATGATTGAAAAGTCTCTGTAGTCACTTGTGAAGTTGGTACAGCAAAACTGGCAGTTTCAGTCTTACAACTTTGTATTGCACCTTTTTTGGAGAATTTATGGCACTACTCACCTTCCTGCACTGCAGTCTCACTCCGGATTTAGACGTCTAATGAACTGTATTATTGCTGCAAACTGTAGAAATCTGTAGAAATCTGAAGTACTTTACATAAACGTTAGCTACTGTGCTTTTACAGGAGTAAAACTGCGGTGGTGGTGCTGCGGTAGCATTGTTGCCTCACAGTAAGACGTTGTCCGGTTCGATTCTCAGCTAGAGCATCTTCTGTGTGAAGATATGCTTGAATGAGCGTACCTTCGTTGAAGGTTGTGCGTCGGGGCCGGCAACTCGGCATGTAAAAATCTACTGCCAATCATTAGCGGACCGGAGTTCCGCTGTGGTGACCCCTAACCGGGAAAAGCCGACAGACACAACAACTGTGCTTTTACAGGAGTGACCTTATACAAGGCATTACTCGCTCACTCCCCCTGTTTTTGGATACAGGCTAGGAATGTTCATTAGGGTCACCATTGAAAAATTAATTTTATGTGTGCGCTGCTTCTATGCTGTGCTGGATCCAAAGTCTTCTTAAGACCCACAGTCTTGCTGTGCTGTTTACTGCTGAAATCAAAGTCACAGAGCTTTGCATGACCCCATCTGTAGTCTGTTTAAAGCACCAAGCCTTTCAAATTGCACACTAATAAAGAAATATATTTTGCAGCTATAAGCGCAGTTACAGATAACTTATTTTTATAACAAACAACACGTACTCTTTCTGTCAGATTGTAGCATATATTTACAAAGGTTTCCTTCATTACAGATATGAATGATGGCTTCTACAAAATACCTCTCTCTGTCCCTCTCTCTCATAACTGAACTACTACAATAGTCACGCACATATATTTCATTATTTCCTCTTGGTATCTTTTTTGGCCTTCTGTGGGAAGTCACATAATGTCTGTTTTTAGACTTTTCTATTGCCCTGTCAGTTTTGCTGATGTGAAAATGCACGCAATCAGAATAACAGAAGTATGAAAGGAAACATCTGTTCTGTTCCTATTGAAAAAACATCACATATTGCTGAGTTGAGATATTTGTTCTGCAAACATGAGAAAAGCATGTGATACTTGCTTTCCAAGATTGCTTTGTTAGGCTTTTTCAGATGCTGTGAAGAGGAGCCTGTTATACATATAGTATGAATGCCCATTTTACATTGCTAAACTCTATACATATATTCAAGCAAACCTTTTATTTTATGTTTTATCTTTCAGCATATTTACAGCAGAATTAATTTCAGCCTTATATTCATAATCTCTAATACTTCTGGTTATTGTTTGATCTGAAATCAAGACAAGCATAAAATGCACCATTCAAAATATGTATTACTACTAGTAGGCCTAAGTAGTCTCAAATGAAGTTGTGTGCTATATTTTGTTAACCAACAGGGTAAAGAAAGATTACCTTTTCACATAAAAATAGTGTCTAAATAGTTTTATAAATATCCACCACAAGAACTTAAATGTATATAAGTGAAATTTACTTAATAAAGAAAATAGTGCACACAAAGAGTAACATATATGTAGGTTAGCACAGACAAGAAAACTTAAAAAAAGGCAATAAGCATAGGATGCATACAGAAAAACCTAAACTCAAGACATCTAATTCCCTGGTTGTCGTACTACAAGAATACTGCCCCTAAAGAAATAGCTAGTATTCATAGATGGTTCCACAAGGTGAGCAAGACAAGACAGGCATCATCTGCTAAAGCATAACTATGTAACATATCCCCCCACTCCAGTGTTCATGACATCATCATCCTTTTGCTGGAAAATGACTTCATAAACAAGTTAAAGCCACAGAGACTTGTGAAAAAAATAACATCTGTTTTTCCTTGAATCTCAAATTCCATTTGTGACTTAATGTACTTCTTCATCCTTGTTTGCTGCATTAATAATAGGTGCCACCATCTCCAGGACTCAGAACATTTTAAAGGCATTCTCTGTTATTTGACATCTGAACAAACCAAGCTTCCCATTTAAAAAAAACTGCAGATTTATTAAAGGAAAAAAAAGAAAGCATTCCAATTCATTCAGCTTGGCATTATCACAATTGGTTTTCATTCTTTTTTCATTTAGCCAGGCATTATCCCTGCCTTTACATCTTGCTGTTTGCATAACACACTGTATTCTACTAGGATTTATCAGAAGGTCTTCAGTTCAGAAAGTTTACAGTAATGTAAATGATAGTCTCTATGACTTATTGATGTGTAGATTAATTGACCATAACCTTTATGAATTTCTGCACATAGAACACCATCTGATTCCAAGTATAAAAGGGCTTCCCAAACTACACATTTTGATATTACCACCTCCCATGAGACCCATTGTTGCGGGTGGTAGATAGTTAACAGAAACCATGTCTTTATATATTGAACAGAAAGTTGGTCCTGTGGTTAAGCAGATACCTACAATTTTGAGGGACACTACACAACTGTTAAATGACGTCGAACAGTATAATAATGAATGTATGGATAGTGAAGTTGTTCTAGTCACTTTGGATGTTAAGAATCTTTTCACTTCCATACCTAATGATTATGGAACAGATGCTATTAGGCATGTTCTGCATAGTCAAACCACCATGAATAATGATGAGATATTTTTATTATGTACCCTTCTTGAGATGGATCTTACTAACAATGTATTTACGTTTGAAAACAATCTTTATTTGCAACGTTGGGGTGTTGCCATGGGTACCCATGTGCGAATTCTTATGCAAATTTGGTAATGTATTTTTGGGAAAAGACACGTTTTCAGCTGTGTTTATTTTTCACACATTATCTTACACAGACGTTTTGTGGATGATGTCTTCTTCCTTTGGAAGGGAGACATCTCCTTATTATATGAATTTGTAAATTATCTTGAATCTAGTACAGAATTTTTTAAATTTACGTCCTTACATAACATGTATAAGATAGACTTTCTTGATGTTTCTGTACTAAAGAACAGTATAGAGTTTCTCAATACTGGATTGTTCCGAAAACCATGCTGGAGGAATGGGTTGTTACATTTTAACAGCATGCATCCTAGATCCATATTTGTGAATATAGTGAATGGACAATTCCATAGAGTAAAAAGAATTTGTAAAGAACAAGATGTGTTGAATGATGAAATTGTAGTTTTAAAGAAGCTGTTCAAAGATAGAGGTTATACAGATAGTGTAATAGAAAATGCTAGACAACAGGTTTTTAAAAATGATGGTTTATTAATGTATGACCTAAGGGTAATGAAGCATGTTGTTTTAGGTAGAAATATTTATTCCCCTAACAAGAATGTTATTGGTCATTATAAAGTCCACCAATGACAAAATTGTTACAAACATTATAAAACGAAACTGGCATATACTAACTGTTGATTCCTGTACAGAAGAATTAATAGGAAGGAAACTCAGTTTTGTTTATAAAAAATTTTTAATTTAAAACAAATTTTATGTAAGGACAAGAAGCAATGGATAAGACCGCAAATGTCTATGAATTTTGGTACGTTTCCGTGTGGTTCATGCAACATGTGTAAAGCAATAGATAACGTTAAAGTTTTCAGTCATCCCACTTTAAATTTTGAATTCCTGCCAAAATTCTATGCCACCTGTAACAATAGTAACCTTATATATTTGGCTACCTGCACATGTTGCAGTTATTTCTATGTGGGAAAAACTTCTTGGAGGCTCAGAGATGGAATTTATAATCATTTGTATGACATTAAAAATGCCAGTATGCAAAACGCTTTGGCGAAACATATGTCTGAGTTTTGTACTCATGCTTTCAAGTTTAAAGTATTACAATTGGTGTTTGTCGGCGAGAGAGGAGGTAATACCAATAATTACTTGGAATGCATTGAATTAGGCTGGATCTTTAAGTTGCGAGCACATGTTTTTCCTGGTTTAAATTCTTTTATTAGTATTACACCAGCACTGGTAGCACGACCATTTAAATGAATGAAGTTTGGCATTTGTGTTTGTTCTTAAGATAGCTTAAACTATTCTAATAATCTAAAAGTAGGCTGCAAAATGAAATGGTTTTAAGAGAATGGTTTTATTTTAATTAATTAATTAATCAAACATTAGTTACTATAGTGATGTGTATCAAGTTTAATTGATTTATATATATGTGATTATTATTTGATTGTTTAAATGGATTATTTGAATGTACTATTTAAGCTGTGGGTTTTATTATGTAACGTAGATCTGAAGAAGTGTGGTTTCCACGTGAAAGCGCTCATCTGTTGCTCTATTAAATTATCGTTTCCTGTGGTGGTCCTTCCTTGTCTGTTTGCTGATATTGTTGTTTTTATCTTGGATCTGGACCTTTGAGCACATGATACATTGGTTTTGCAATTCATAGATGATTCCACAAGGTGAACAAGACAAGACAGGCATCATCTGCTAAAGCATAATTATGTAACATATCCCCCCACTCCAGTGTTCATGACATCATCATCCTTTTGCTGGAAAATGACTTCATAAATGAGTTAAAGCCACAGAGACTTGTGAAAAAAATAACATCTGTTTTTCCTTGAATCCCAAATTCCATTTGTGACTTAATGTACTTCTTCATCCTTGTTTGCTGCATTAATAATAGGTGCCACCATCTCCAGGACTCAGAACATTTTAAAGGCATTTTCTGTTATTTGACATCTGAACAAACCAAGATTCCCATTTCCACAAAAAAAAAAAAAAAAAAAAACTGCAGATTCATTAAAGGAAAAAAGAAAACATTCCAATTCATTCAGCTTGGCATTATCACAACTGGTTTTCATTTTTTTTTCATTTAGCCAGGCATTACCCCTGCCTTCACATCTTGCTGTTTGCATAACACACTGTATTCTACTAGGATTTATCAGAAGGTCTTGAGTTCAGAAAGGTAAAGAAAAGTAAGAGGGCCAGTACTGATCCTTGTAGAATATCTGGGCTAGCTTAGAAAGCTGTGAGAAGTTGCCATTAACCCAAACATATTTAGAACAACGTTTTAGGTAGATAGCCAGAGAGTCAAGGACATTGATTGGTTTTATAAGGAATCACTTGGCCACCATGGGAATAAACTTAAACAAACCAAAAGTAAATCCATCAAAGTGGGGGGCTTTACCCCCCATACCCCCCTACTTAAATATACTAACTCCAAGATCGCACTATACTGAAGAGAGGGCAAGTTCACCATGGTGGCCAAGTGGGTCCTTGCACAGGGAAAGGATTTCGGCAGTCTGTGTTTTCATTGTAATGCAGCTTTGGAGAAGTGGGGTTGGGTAAGTAACATTCATTGAAATCTAATTTTGTTAAAAGAAGGTAGACCCGTATATATATATATATATATATATATATATATCACACCTTTGGAACTCCCTGCCAGCACTCATCCATTCCACTGATAGCCTCTTTACCTTCAAAACCTTGCTTCACTCACATCTGATATCCTTCTGGGAATGTTCCTGCTTCCACTCTACATAATTCCTTTTGTAACTGACCCTTTTTCTTCCCTCCCAAGTTATCAACTCTTACTCCTATTCCCTTCTGAGTTGCTCACTATTTTCTCTCTCTCTGCCCCTTCCCTCCTTTTTTCCACCCCACACTAAGCCATCTACCTCCCCACCTCCTTCTTTACTCTTTTCCTCTCCTAATCTTTCCCCCTCTGCTCATTTCTCCCCATCTCACTTCCCTACTAATCTCTCATGAAACCTAGGTATTTCTTGCCCCTACTGTTATTTTTTCTACAATAGGAACAGATATATTTGTAAATATCTACTTATGTTTTTATAATCTCTGTTTTGCATTTTCAATAATTGTACCTTAAATGCCATGTTTCTCTGTATGTCTGTATTACTATGTTACTTATAACTTGTCTATTATGCATATTGTCTGTTATGGAGCTTTTCTCCCCAGGACTCCATTGAAAATGAGCTCTTCCTGGCCCAATGGACCATACTGGCAAACAAACTGCAAATAAATTAAAAAAAAAAAAAATATATATGTATATATATATATATATATATATATATATATATATATGTAAGTGTGTGTGTATATATATATATATATATATATATATATATATATATATATATGAAGAAACTGTGAACACTCATAACAGTGAGGACAGACAAAGCGATTATTTTACATCAAATGGTAAAATGAACAAACATCAAAAAAATGAAAGATAATTTTTTTGCATGAGGGCAAGCTCTCTTACACCTTCCTTTGCCCCCATACTCCCTGCTAATTGTATATACTAACTCTGAGATAACACAACAGTGGAGTAAGAGCACATTCCATCAACCCACTGCAGTGAGATCCATCATCCAATGCAAAAGGCTGCCAGCAGAAAGTCCATTTAACAGAACTTTCACTCACATGAGAGTTTGTATTTTTATACTGATAAAAAGCTTTTGCTTATGTGAGCATTCACTCTTGTCAGCTGCAACCATATAAGCATATAAATATATGTTTACTTATAAAACTGCAATAGTATGAAAATGAGAATATCAAAATTAAGTAATATAATGGGATTACTGAACAAGATACTGTCAAATCTCACTTTTCTGATTACTTTTCATAGGATCATAGGAGCAAATCTGACATCATCAAATGCTCCATAGGCAATCTTTAGTAATTATATGCATGCTACTATCTCCTTAAGGAAGTTACATGCATATTTAAGTTGGTTAAGTAATGTTATAGTATGATAAGGCTTCTTTGTGTGTATCACTTCAAGGATACGTACATGGGACAAGTCTGCTTGAGTAGACCAAATTTTCATTTACTCGAATTTTATTTTACCATGATGACAACACTAAACAGTCATTAAATCGAAACTACACACTACCAACATTTTAAATGGGACACGAGACAATTTGCCAACATGATGAAATTTGCCCTTTTCCCCACTGTAGTGCGATCGCAGAGTTGGTATATTAGTTAGGGGGTGTGGAGGGCATAATCCTCCACCTGGGTGGTTTTGACATAGTGTGGTGAATGTTTGGTTTTATTACTGGTAAAGTGTCTCATTTCCCAGTTAAAAATTTTGTTAGTATGAGGTTATGGTTTAGTAACAGTTCGGTGTTGTCGTCTGGGTAAAATAAAATTCAGATAAGTATAATTCAGTCTACACAAGTAGACCCCATGGGACATACCAGATCAAATAACAGAGATGCACAAAAGCAGACAAATGAAGTATGTAGTTATATATCTTGCTTAAAACAACTGTATACACACAAACAGTGTAACTGCAGAAATGGAAAATTACTGTAGTAATTATTCACTTTGGGGAAGATGAAAAATTGTATGGAGCAGTAGTGTTCTAACTGGAGGAAAACAAAACAGAAAAAAACGAATTACTGGTCTTGTACTAGAAAATGCTTAGAAAAACAGTGACAAGATATAATGGTGAAGAGTTGTTAAAAAGCAGGCTGCATCATCATGGAGCTGATCTACTCATAGTTGATGCTTGTAGTGCAATGGATAAACTTAAGAGAAAGGCAGAAACTACAGCAGATGATCCTTGCAAAATGGTATCATATGTTCTAGCTATTTCAACTTGCTGTGAAGTTAATCATTTGCTTAATACCAAAGCTTTAAAACAGAATGTCCATAGAGTTAGGCAGAAAAAGAAAGAAAGTAATGTTTAATGACATAAAAGGTTTATTGCATTTGGAGTCATCTATGTTGCCTATCAGGTCTGGTGCATTTACTATTACACTTAGCAGAACCACTGATTCAGGCCAAAATATCATGCGTCTTACTACTACTGCTACTAATATGGAAATGCTATGTATGGCCCAGTTCATTTTAGTTGATGGAACCTTCCCAATCAATATGTTTAAGTGCAAACAAATATATACTGTGCACTGCAGTTTTGGAGACTATTGTAGTAGAAGAGTCATTCCAGTAGTGTATGGCATTTTACTGTGTAAGACAAAGACATGCAGTGATACGTTTATTGCAAGAATTATGTGAACAGCTAATGGTAACATTTAAACCAGGCATGTCTTTGAGTGATTTTGAAAAAGGAGCAGTTAATATTATCATCAGGAATATATCAGGCACAAGACCAATGGGTTGCTGTTCTTATCTTTTCAAACTGTTTAGTGACATATGCAAAAACTAAGATTAACAAATACATTTGGGAAGAATATAGATTTTAAAATGCTATGTAAGGAAATTCCTAGTTTAGTGTTGTTAATCCCACACATGTTGCCAAAACATTTATGCAGAAAGAAGCTGACATGCATGACTTTGGAAAGTCTTTCTATGATTATTTTTAAGAGTATTACATTTTAGGAAGGCCAATATGGTACAAGTAAAACTGTGGCAGAACATATACTGCCGTTATTTGATATCATGTTCTGGAACCAGTTGGATACTTCAGATTTGGGATATTCTAGAAGCCAAAATGCAGTGAAGGGATGGTTCAGGCATTTTATGGACCCTGTTGGGAAAGAAACAATTGTATATGTTGGATGTCTTGCGAGCTATTCAACTGGAACAAAACTATGTAGAGGATATAAGAAGCTGAGCTTTATGTGGCATGCCTTCCTCTCCTAAACTAAGGAGATTGATATGGAGGCAGTATTTTTGAAATTACTATCAAAACGTTGACAATTTCATCCCTTGAGGAATGGTTCCGTCCATAGCCCAACGTTGTGCTTTCTGACTGGATTAACACAATGAACAGTAACAAAAGTAGGAGTCTTACAACATAAACTACAGTTGTGGGAGTTTCTCGTCAGTTAGATGAATGTCATTATTGTAACACTGGGGTGAGCAAAAAAAAAAAAATAAATGTCCATTTTGCACGGAATTTGCTTTCAATATATAAAAAAATGTGATATTTCCTTATTCAGCATTGTCATTCAAACAACTTTTTAATAGTAAATAATATTTTTTTTATATATAAATATATATATATATATATATATATATATATATATATATATATATATATATATGGGTCTACTTCACATAATCGAACACCCAAATGTTCGACTTTCATATGGCCGAGACCACATGATCAAACACCTGAATGTTTGAAAATGTGGAAGAAAAAAAAAACTAAACAGTGCTAGCAGGGGAGCAAGGCCCCCCACACCCCCGCTATTTAAATATATCAACTCCAAAATCACACTACATTGTGGTAAAGGTTAATCTTCCCATTCCGTACTCTATGGAGATCGCCATTTAAACTGTTTGAACTTTTAAAAGTTCGATTATATGGTCTCGGCCATATGAAAGTCGATCTTTTAAAAGTTTGACCTTCTGAAGGGGACCTACATATATATATATATATATATATATATATATATATATATATATATATATATATATATATATATATATATATATATATATATATATATATATATATTAGGTGGCTCCCATCAGTTGGCTTTATGCAGATTTATAGTGTTCACAAGTCAAAGACAGGAGAAAAATGTCTGAGTGAAAAGAGTAATTATATAATGATTGCTGCCTTGTGATCATTTTGCAATCATATGTAGATCTGCCTATCTTAGGAAAAATATAAGTGTTTGGGCCTCCCCCCTCAACTCACCTAACATTACTGCCACTGCTGCATTTTAAAATGATGTTATCATTTTCTGTGTCATTTACATAGTTAGCCTTTCACTACAGAGAGAGTTTTGGTTTTGTGACTGGAAGAGCACATCTAGGAAGTGTGCTGTGGAAGAGAGGAGACAGCCAAAAGGAGTCTGAAACAATCTAGAGATATTCTGCTGAAGAATCCAGCCACGGGGGAGGTGCCTGAATACATTTGGCACTGAATCCTAACTGGTATAACAAATGAAGAATTTGTTTTATTTTGTTTCATGCTGTGAAGAAGATTTTACACCATTGAGCTATTATTTTTGCCTTCTGTTTTAATAAATCTCCCATTATTTTATGGACAAAGTGCTATCGCCAGCCTATTTTGATACCAAATTGATGAACAATGTTGACAAACTTGACACACAAATTTCTATGCCAATACAGATTCTGAGTTTACCTTTAGCTGTCTGAAATGTATGGAATTTTTCCCTCAAATGAAAAGGCAGCATTATACTGGTGTGGGTTATGAGATTTGCTTTGTGTGTGAAGTTAATTTATGATGTGCCATGATGGCAACAGTAGAGTAACAGACGCAGACATTACTGCTAGAAACAAATGAATGGCAGTGGTAGCCAAGTCAATGATCATGTTGAAAACAGTTCCATCTAAAACAATTAACCAGAGAGGAAGGCCTTGAGTTGCATCTCATGACCTTCAAAAATTATGCCCACTAAAGGGATGGACTGGAGTAACTGAGCTATAGTCACCTGTCAGTCAGTCTAACTGGTGAACCATTGAAGGCCTTCATGGACATAGAAGAAACTGAATACTGATATTATGATAAGGTTGAAAAAACAGCTGTTAGCTTGAACTCGTTACTTCTGAGACATAAGTTCAGAGTTTCACAGCCAGACATTTTCTCCAGAAAAATGGTTAAGATATCAGTTATGTGATTTTAAAGTATGAACTTAAACTATGGCTAGACTGCAAGAGTCAATATACTAAAAGTAAAATGACAGAACTGTTAACCATTGCTATATTTAAAAGTGCTTTACCTGATACTTTAAGAAAGTGGATGTTACACTAATGATGTTGAAAGTGATATTGTATTTATTAATTTATTATTTGTTAATCAGGGTAAACCACTGATCCAGATGAACCATTCTCAAGCTCAAACCTATTGGATGCAAATGGTACAATAATCATAAAACATTTATACAACATAATACAGTTAAATGTTCAAAATGTACAAGGCAGCTAAAGAAATATTAATAAACTTCAAGAACTCAGAGAAAGATGTGTGTTCAGGTGAGTACTTACAATGTGTGCACTTGTTTCTGCAAAAAAAAAGAAAAAGGGATGCAAGTGGGATTCCTCACATGCACAAAACTGGTAGAAAGGGAAATATTGAAAGCAGATACAGTAGTTGTAGGTGTTAGTTAGTGATAGCACGAGAAGTAATACTTTTCTACTTATGAAAGCTGTAACTAGTATAAATCATGCTACCAACAATGTTGAACATACTAAATGTGATAAAGTATCTGCCAAAAAAGTTGAGTTTGCCTTCTGCTGTTTTTCACAGGTTCATAGGTATATACAACGCAAACAACCACCAGGGCCTTTATAAGCCTAGCTGTGTAACCCATCCCAACTGTGTTCCTGTGTATCATGGGAATTTATTTGGAGGTGATATGTTAGTTAGGAAGTTTCTAGAGGTTACATGGGGGATATGTTAGTTTGGGCATTACCGTCTTCCTGTGCCTTTCAGGGACATGGGGGGCAGATCTGGGTGAATTTCAATTGCAAAATTAATTAAGTGGAATGTATTAATTGATGGATGGGAGATACAAGGACTACTAGACTCCGGTAGTACGGTTATGGCTATAAAGACCTAGTATGTGTTTAAAATCAGACCCTTACTCATAAAACAGCTGAAGCAGTGTGTACTAACAGAGAAAGGAGATATAATCTGTTATTTAAGAAGAAACTCAAACTGTGTTTGGAAAAGTAGTTTGTCATGTTGCTGTAGTCCACAGCTTAGCACATGATATGATAATAAGGAAATACTTTTCCTACTTTAAAGCTTTGTGGAAGCAAGGGAAAGAAGGAAATCCTTTTTTTTTTTAGAGGCCACCTTATCAGCATAGGGAGGTGTAAGTCAGCCTATATATTCATCTCTGCCTAAGTAGGAAAAAGGGGACTAATGACAGATACATTCATGAGAGTGTATGAATCCAACACAGATCAAACATAGTGTTAGAAATCCCTAAAGGTACAAAACAGTTGCTAAGGACGCAGGGAGAGATGAAAAACCTATGTCATTTAAAGAGATGTGTCAGAGTACACCTGAGGCAGAGCAACCTACAAGAGCAGAAAAAGTAGAATAAATGGAGTTACACAGTGAAATATTTCAGCCCAAAAGTGTTACAAAGGAGAAAGTAAATGTGTTATTGCAGTCTAAAAGTGTTGTAGAGCAGGGAGTAGAAATGACTAGCAGAAAATTATAAAAGAAATCACTCACTGAAGCATTCCAGGGGCATGAAGTCAGATGTTGAAACCGTACAACCCAAACAAAACTCTAAACTTTCTGTAAAACTAAAACAGAACCCCCATAAGTGGAGAATTCTAAGCATCAGCATTAGGTGAGTTTGAGAAGGAGTGACTTAGCAAAATGAATTAAAAATAAATAAAATAAGAAAGAAAGAAAGAAATAGTACACTAGCATAGTTTAAGAGGTAGACATAGTATATGGTCAGAGTTTTAAACCAATTTCTGGTAGAGTATGACAGAAATATCAAATAAGGAAAGACTTGACGCAGTAGGTGTTTGTATGTATGAAAGAAGCGTAAAAATGAAGAAAAATCTTTTTAAAGATGAAGAATAACCTAGACAAGAAACATTAAAGGTTATTATATACTTAGAAAAAGGATAACATTCAACAGAGTCCTAATGAGATTTCTGCTAAGTCAAACTAAAGGAATCATAAATAGATGTAGGAGGCTTCTATGTATCATGTTTGTAAAATAAATAATAAGAACAACAATAGTAGAATTAGCACCTTATGCTAAAGATTACTGGTAAAAAGATTCTTAGTAAAAATTTAGAGACTGAGACCCAATTTCCTGTATTGATAGACGACTCTAGGGAGTGAATTCTACCACATCACTGACTAACCATGAAGAACGCAAGAGCTGGCTGACCTTGAGGTAGGTCAGATAGACTTTAAAACAGTGCAATGGGAAAATACCCCTTTTGTAAAGCCAAGGAAATATAGCTGGAGTTGTAGGGCAGAAGATATAGAAAAGTTCCCACTTCTTTACATATATGTTGAGTTACAAACTGTTTTAATGTACAGAGTAAGGACAGAGAAGAAGTAGTAGAGCAACTAGCTTAGTGATGTGGTTAGCATATAGTGATATACTAGGAGGGCACCTAGGAATGGACATGACTAAAGCGTGGATACTAGCAAGGAATAATGAAATAAATAAATAGCATATGTGCTAGATGCCCTGAATGTCAGAAGATACCCCCCTCACCTGAGATTTAGAAATCATAAGATTCCATTGCCTCTCATAGAGGTGCCATTTAAATATATTGTTACAGTTATTACTGGGTGATTGATAAAAATACAGCAATAAGTTTCACGATATCTTTGTTATTTGGACTATACAACTAAGGGCCAGATTCAATAAAGCCTACACTAAGTGTACACTAACTGTATACGATATGTATTCAGTAAAATTCTTATCACATTTTTCCGCTTTCTAGTCACTCAGAAAGATTACACTAAGTGAACATGTAGTCTACACTTTGTGGCAACCTGTATGAATCCTTTTCAATATTTAAAGCTGCAAGAATATTGCTAGGAAAACTAAAATTAGGAGGAAGAAGGTGTGTTATGTCTGTGTTGTCTGTTCACTCAGAACAGTGTACACTTAGTGTAGGTGTTACTGAATCCTGACCTAAGACTATTCTTTCTACATAAGTCTAAGGCTAATGCTAAATCTATGGCTGGAGATTTGGTCTTATTTTCCAGAACAGGGACACATAAGGTATATGCACTCACTGATTGTACAATCTAGGACTAGTTAATATCAAAGTTTCTGTTTTTCATTAAATAACTATCACAAACCGCAACATGTTTCCGTTATTTTGGGCTAAATGGCTGGCATTATTGAGTACTGAGATTTTGCAAGAGAATTTTTTGTAGAAGAGGAACTGTCATTTAAGTGTTTCCTAGAACATTAAGTCAACTTACAATATAGGCTGAAAGGGGTGATGTTATTCATATGGGAACTTATGGAAAGTTTCCAGGCTACACAACAAAAGGGTGTGTAATAGAAATGCCAAGGACCAGGGAATTCCAAGTTGGAGGCCAGGTATTAGTTATGGGTTTCTCAGCAGAAAGCAAGTTTTTTAACTGAATGGCATGGCATTTGAAGTATTGGAAAAGGAAAACAATGTAAACTGCAGACTCCAACTGGTAAGAAAAGACCAGGGCACATATACCATATCATCATTCTGAAACCATGGTAGGAAGTGCAAACCTCTGTTGCTGTCTTAATGGCAGAAATCGATGGAACTGGCTGAGAAATAAACGTGCCTGCTGTGCCTGTACTGAATTGTAGATGACCCAGTATTTAAGCCACAGAAACATGGGACAAGATAATTTATATTAATAAACTAGGAAGTGTTTTCAGAACAAACCTGGTTCAATACCATATTGAGACCATTCTAGGAGAAATAGATAATTTAAACCTACTAGAATATCTGAGTCATACAGAAAGGCTATACAATAGGAAATAGGAAAAATGCTTAAAATGGGGGAGAACTGATACTAAAATCAAAAGGTAAGTGGAACAGCCCAAGAGTGTTAGTCCCAAAGCCTGATGGAAAATCAGGTTCTGTAATAATTTTAGGAAGCTAAACAACTTTTCAAAATTTGACAGATACCCAAAGTCTAGTGGAGGTGAACTCACAGAAAGATGAAAGAAGACATGATTCTTCACCATATTAGATCTGATAAAAGGGTACTGACAAATCCCTCTAACAGGTGAGGTCAAGGAAATATAGCATTTTCAGGTGCAGAGGGTTTGTTCCAATATATTTTTTTAATTTTTACAAATATTTTAAGTTTTTAATGCCTTGATGGTAACATAGCTCATTAGTAAGTCATAATACAGTTAAAGTTCCTGAGATTAATATTGTTTTAGTCTCTGACATTTGCCAAGAGTGCTCTTTTTAGCACCCACAGTATAATCAGAAGTTCCTCCTGTAGTTCATATGAGGTTACATGTATTGGCAGCATATTGTAAATGATTGTAAATTCTAATTCTTTTTTTATTAGTCATTTTGCTCCTAATACTGTTGAAACTGTATGGTTATCTTTCTTCCACACTGTTCTCTTTTCTGCTTGCACGTTCTGGCATTTTATGGCTTGTTATCTCTCAGTACATAAGACACTATAATCACTGGGTGTAGCGATTTCAATGATTAATGCTACTTTGGTCCTTTTTTTTACTACTATGTCTGTTTATTTCCCTTTGTTTTCTCAATTATTGGTACTGGGTGATCCCATGTTATCTGAACTTCATTGTCAATGATGCCTTGCTGTTCTTCTTTCCAATGCTTCTCAGCTGCTTCTATATTATTGCATTTGTACAATCCCCACTGCAACAGTCTTGCCATGTGATTCATTCTTTCAGTATTCGGACCCTCTGCCATAAGTATATTACACACAGCAATAAGATGTACAACTCTTTCCAGTTCTGTTTTGTAGAACCTGTATTTATCTATTTCTCTCACTTTTCCTATAGACTTTCTAAGCCAACCATTTTTGGTCACCATTTCATATTTTCATTCAGGCTCAGTTTACCACAATGCAGATGGCTGTCTAAGGCCAGCAGCCCTTTCCTTTAGGCTGTATGATGCCCCTTCAGTCTTTTAGAAATTAAAAGATGGGCTCCCAAAGTCCCATGTCAAATATGCTGCCACTTACTCAAGCAAAGCCATAATATACTCAGAGGACTGAGACTAACTAAAGTACAAGCTGTGTTTGACTCTGTCAAATAAGCCAAATTGACAGTCAATGCTCCCAAGAGCAAGTTAGGCATGACAGTGGTAAAATATTTAGCATTTGTAATAGGAAGGGGAATTGTCAGGTCCCAGAAAATAGGCTCGGAGCAGTGAGAAATTGGCCAGTTTCAGGCACTAAGAAGCAAGTGAGGGCATTATTGGGGGTAGCTGGGCACCATCAGAAATTTGTACCCAGTTTTGCTTCTGTAGCATGCCTGCTTACAAAATTCACAAAATGGGGTGATGACCCTTAAAGTAAAATGGATACTAGAGGCAGATAATACTTTTAAGTAGTTTAAGGAATCATTATGCTCAACGGTAGGCATTTCACAGGATTTTGAGGGAGAACACCTTATTTGCTTTTTAAATCAGAAGTTAAGCAGAACAGAGGCCAAATATTCCACTGTCAAGAAAGCATGCCAGGCCTGATGTCACTAAAGTATTGTCTCCTAGCCATGGACTTCCCACTGGCACATACTTTGTCTGTGAATGCTTTAATTAAAGTCTTTCATGTTCACTGCAAAATGTTGGATAGGCTCAACTCATCACAAGGCAGATAGTCTATCCAAGGCCAACAACTCTTATTGTGTGCCTGAAAGTGAGGCTTTCAAGTTGGAAGGGGAGTGCAGTTTAGCACAGTGTGGTGGATCTCACCCTGAGATGTGTCAGAAATTATGTTGTACAGATAACATTGTGAATAGTATTGTGGCAATATTTGTCAAAATGACGTTTTTTAAATAGAGTTGTAAATATTGCTGTACAGAAAATGTGCTGTTTTTAAGAAAAGACAAGTATGTCTCTGTTTTTGGAAAATAGGCTCCTTTAAATGGTGCTGATAAACAATTACCTAGTTAGTTTAACATATAAAAAAAGTGGGTTGTGGCTCTAGAAGAGAAGAGTAATTGGCCTCTCATTGCTGGCTCAGTTTTGCGGCTGGAATGATAGTTTTGGGAAGTGTACTGTGGAAGAGAACAGGACAACATGAAGCAGCCTGATGCAATCTGGAGATATCCTGCTTAGGAAGCTGCCTGAATTTATTTATTTTTTTACTAAACCTAAACTGCTATGATAGACTGCAGAGTTTGTGCGAATAAGAGTTTGCACCACTGAACTTTTGTTTTGATTCTGCTTTAATAAACATCCCATTATTTTATGGACATGCCTCTGCTGTCTTGTTTTGATACCATAATACATACATATGTGTGTGTGTGTGTAGGAAAAAAAAAATATATATATATATATACACACACACACACACACACACACACACACACACACACAGACAGAAAATATGTATGTGTGAATAGGACAGTAATCTGTAATTATGTGCATCAATATCTGACTTCCTTCAGTTTTAATATTCATGGCTGTAAGATTCTTCTTAGTGCTACATGAAATCATTTTGTGGAAAGGCCAATGGGAAACTTTTGTATAGGCTGGTCTCCACAAGTTCTAAATGGAAGTCTTTTTACTTTAAATACAATATGTGGGCTGTGCTTCTGTATACATAATCTGGTCCTCCTGCCTATAAAGTAGTGTACCTCTGTTCTGCTGTAGCTTTTGTCCTAAAGGATAAGAAGTTGTAGGACTGCTTTAGCTGTTGCCCACAAGGATCAGTATATATCAGATCTTCCTTCTACTGCAGATGCTGTCCACAAGACTCACAACTTGGATCTTCCTTCTGTTGTAGCTGCTGCTTACAAGAATCATGATGTTTTGGATCTCCCTGCTGTCCACACAGATAACATTCAGCTTATTCCTGTGTTGCTTCCTGCTGATGTTTTTTCTTATACGGAATAAGCCTTGATTTAAGGTTTCTGTGTTCTGATCAGTGCAATTTAATGCACCTGAAACTGCCTCCCTGACTGTGTACTATTGGACTTGAACTTTTGCTGAAATGGGATTGGAAAATGATTCCCTAAAGGACTAAGAAAATCCCAAAGAGTTTGGGACTGGAATGTCTAAAGTTATAAGGTCAAAGTTGTCAAAATTTGGGTTCTCCTGCCATATTAGGATTCTGAGAAGATTACCCAGAAGGAGGAAGAATCATGTGCTGGGTAAGTACTGCATAAAATAAAAAGAATCATGCACCAGACAAATATCTACTCTACAGAGACAAGTATACATGTAACTAATTATTTGTTTATTAACCTACAGCATCACAGGGGTATTCTGTGCAGTCTTCTGACATGCACTTGTCCTCACACAAATGTCTAAAAGCAGTGGCAGCTGGTCACTTCAAATCAAAGGGGGGCTGCAGGAGAGAGTTGAATGGGTGGGGTCAATGGAAATGGGTGTGGTCAACTAAAAGGGGTGGAGCTATGGTACAGTGGGATCAATGCTGGACATGCTTATTAATTTACATGAAATAAATGCTCAAGTCACTATGGCACATGGTAAATACTCTACACTGCACACATTGTTCCATGTATATACAGGTTGGTTTGAAGACTTACCTCTGTGGTATGCTGCAAACAGTACTTCATACTCTGTTTCTGCACCTGATGAGAAGCTGTGGTCTGCTCTGGAACACATCAGGTCATACTGGACCCCCCCCCTTTTTTCATGGAGGTTCAAAAGGGACAGTTTTAAAGTTTCCCAAGCAAACACTATTCACGTGACCCCACCTGGTTCCAAATAAGTGCTTGTAGTCTTCTGTTTTGGCTGTTCCTGTTAGGGGTTGCCACAGTGGATAAGTTTCCAATTTCTTCCTGTCCTCTGCATCTTGCTCTGTCACACTAACCACCTGCATGTCCTCTCTCACCACATCCATAAACCTTATCTTAGGCCTTCCTCTTTTTCTCTTACCTGGCAGCTTCATCCTTATCATACTTTTTACAATATACCCAGTATCCCTTTCTCAGCACATGTCCAAATCAACCTAATCTTGCCTCACTGGCATACAAATACTGTGGATGACTTTCAAGATGATATCACTTATTTGGCCCAACATTATCTAAAATGGACACATATTCCTTGTTATGCCAGCATTCATGGGACTAGCTTAATATTCAGTACTAACCAGTACAGATGGGGTTAAGCATCAATAAAACAGTTTTCAATTATCCTTGATAAAGAAGCTATTTCTTGCAGAACTGAGTAGGCAGTACAAAAGGAGCAGGCAGAAGACAGGGTACATAAAACAACTAGAGAGCCTCACAAAGAGGATCCTAGGCCTTAAACACTTTTCCTATATGGACACACAAAAAACTCCAACTATTCTGTCTCTGCCCTGTGATTTGTGCCATTGCTGAAAAGAGCCCAAGAAACACCAGTACACTGTCTTCTTAAAAAATAAACAAAATTAATTAATTAGCATCTGGGAAAGAACCCTTTTGCTGTCATTTGTTACTGACTTGCCCTGGGACATCCCCAGTGTCAACTACATTTTCTGTGCAGATGATGTAATTCTAATAAATGCTACTAGTTTCCCTAAACTACTATAAAAATATATTCAGAAAGACTTTAAGCTTGATAATATAACTGGATTACTAACAACAAGTTTACCAACAACTCTTCATACAAAACTACTGTTATGACGTTTGGTACTGTAACCAACAACCCCTCTAACAAACCCTACTAGAAATCCTTTACATTTACTAATTTCAAACATAACATGGCATGGCCTCTTATAAGTCACAATCATTCCTTTACAAAAACACACAGAACACGATACATAGAAGATAGAACAAGCTAGCTACACGTGAAATTTAAAAATGTTGTCTATACTCACTTGTATATTTGTAAAAACAGACAAGTGAAGTTTAGAAGGCTCTACAACAACATAAGTTTAATATGAGAGAGTTACTTGACTTAAACCATCACAGGAATGGAATCTGATTTCAGAACAGTTACAATAGCAATTATTAAAGCAATACAAAAGAACTTTATTATTGTCAAATGCAGACAGGCAATATAGTGTTTCACTAATTTGATGCTAAATTGATCAAAAATATAAGTTGGTCACAAAAAAAGGCCTCAGATAAACATGACACTTTTAATGTGGTGAAATCCTACAGAGAGCTGCATAGGACTGTAAATAATAATCCTGGGGAATACATAGCATAATTTAAGGTAGTACATGACTAGGCATATTCATTCTTAAGTGAGAACACTACAAAAACAATCAATACTTCAAAAGCTCACTTTATTAAAACCTGGCACGTTCTACAGTTCTAGGTAATATATCAGTTCAGTCATTCATTCTCATGATACCTGCTTTATCCAGTTCTGATTGCCAAGAGGAGGGAGATGGAACCTATTCTGGCACTCAGTAGGTGTAAAACATACAGAATGTATCCTAAACAGGATGCTAGTCCATTGCTGCACATACTCATTGTTAGCATGAATTCATTTCATACAATTTCTTTACTCCATAATGAGTAATTCTGGGCTGCTTTTTATCTTATTTTTTAATAATTCCTGGCTACATATAATTCAGAGAAAATCTGTCTATAATATGTGTAGGCTGAAGACATTAACTGATAAGAGTTTGTGTATGCTCAACCCTTGTGAAGATAGCAAAATGTCACCCACCATAATATAATGGGGCATCAGGAATTCTTCCTCCAAACCATCAGGCAGAAGCTTAGACTACTACAACAATCAAAACTAGAATTCCTGGTGTAGGGCTTCTATGTCCGGAAGGAGGGTGAGGGACCCATAGCAGTAGAAAAGCAGCTATCAAAAAGGAAAAGCAGAAATTTAAATTAGAGATACTCATAAAATGGACACTTAAGAATGCCACCAAAGGGGAAAAATAAATGTTAGATGATTCCAACTTGAGATTTGTGTGCGACATAAACATGAAATGAATGAAGTGGATATAAGGTAGGGATAAATGGAGCTGAAATCTGTTGAAAAATTGTGTACAAAACTACAAATTAAGCACCTGTGCTAAGTAATACAAACACAAAGCATATTCTGCATTTCAGAAAGGTGAAAATGTAGGTATTTCATTCATTTTCCAGTACATACTTTATATTTTTCATTTCAGGAGAGCCCATGCTTATCCCAGCAGTCAATGGGCAAAAGGCAGAGGTCTAATCTTGGACAGGATACACATCTATCACTGAATGCCCATGAGTATATGCGTGAGCACATACACACGACACGTCTACAAGCAGACATATAAATTTCTCATCATAGAATTACTCTTACCTTTAAGGTATGCTTGTTTCACAAAGCTTAGCCTGAAGAGCTCAGTATGAGACTATTTGGCCAGAGTACAGCTTATTACATTTAAAATGTTTTGAGAAATCAGCTGGTATGCATTGCAAGTAACATCACTGGCACGTAGCTGAAATTAATAACGGTAGTGGCTTACATTCTCAAAAATGCAAGTAAAATATGAAAACTTCTATTAGCAGTTGTCTAGTCATTTATACAGTTAGCAAATGAGGCATTAACAATGTGTATTATAAAAATAGGTAGCTGAGAAGCATATACTGTCATCAAAATGAGTTCCTAATTAAAAAAAAAAAAGATAGTGGCACTCATCACCTTACAAAAGACTACGCACTGGACTAATCCCTCCACCGTACTTGTTATCCTGCACCATCGCTCTTATTCACAGTATCACTCAGTCTTATGGTTGCTAATCCAGAGCTAAATACCTGCCTGCTACTGATTTTTCTAGTTACTCTTTTCTGTCCCTCTGTCAAAATCTAGTAGTTTACGAAAAAGGAAAAACTGCTGCTGTTTTACCAGGTCCACAAACAAGAGAATGGTTCAAGTAAATTACTGTTTGCAACAAAAAAGCCACACTTTTCTAATACATCAATCAAATCAAGAGATCATCACTGATAAAGTAACTGTTATGGTTGCTTAACTTCCTTGCTAGCAAGTTCATATTTATCTTTATGACAAATAATTTACTTATGGAAAAGTTTTGAGCCCTCAAATAGTTCACTTGACTTACACACTACACAGTCTGAGTCAGTACTAAATGTTGAATTCATTTTTTTTAGATTAAGATGAGTTAAGTTGCACTACAGTTACAGAACAGAGACATGATAAACTCTTAGCCAAATAAATTAACCGTTCAGCATGTTTTTAAAATTAATTGTTTGAGCTTCCTGTCGCTGTTCATTAGTGACCAGTCTGTCTCTAATGGCATTGCAGTATAACAGTATGTTGCAGCTTTTATTTTAAAGCTTTACCTTTAAAGCAAAGCACATATCATTCTAATTTCCCCACTTTTTTCTCTGACTATTGTAGGACATGGGTGTAGGCTCAGACACACTTACCTCAAAAAAATGAAGAAATGAGCGACTGGATTGAGTTTTCCTGTTTCTAACCATCACTCAGTCACAAGGCGTTCTTTTTTCCTCACAACTGTAGGCTTATTTTTTTTTTTTTAAGTAGCTGGCTGCTGGTCAAACAACAAGGACTCAGGAATCCACTCCAGAATCTTTCCTTTACTGGGCAGTGTGGCACTATAGTGTACCCGTGTATGTACGGTAGCTTAGCTAGCTACAACAGGAGCAAAAAAAAAGGGAAAAGTACCTGACTCGTCCTGCACTGCCTAATAATACTGATTGTTTCTCACTCTCTTTTTCAGAAAGAGAGCGAGAACCAATCCGTAGTCACCCTGCCATTCACATCATGTACGTGACTGCGGATGTGGCAGTCTGCCCCCCTTCCACTTTACTGTGCAGTTACCGCACAGATTTCTGGGCATCACACACTGATGCAGAACTCCCCATAGTCCGGACTGCCTTTACAGCAGGCAGCAAAAATAAAAAAAAAAAAAAAAAGCCCAGAACTTGCCGAGCAACGAGCATGCGCAGTTCGAGTTCTGGGACTTTGCGAGTTCAGTCAGACTCATTTTTATAGCAAGCCAGTTAGTTTTCTTCATTTAAAAATATTTTATTTCAGAAGTTATGCTTTTCTTTTTTCTTCACACAACTCGGGGGGGGGGGGGTCTGCAGTCCTGCAGTCCGATGCCATGAGCCGCCACTGTCTAAAAGGGCTTCATTACTCACTTGGAATAGCAGGCCCATATCCACTGGTCTGGTGGCCATTATTTTCATGCAGGCTTCCAGTTGTACAAAAGCAGTTTGACCCAGTAGGGCCACCATTTTCCTCCCCTTAGGATGAGCATGACAGTGTAAGCTGCTGTCATAGGTCATATATGAACTAAGCTAATGACCATTGGGGCCTTTTTAATTCTAGCTATGCAACCCAAATCTCTGACAAATTCTGGTACCCTTGGTAAGTGTAAACAGGGTCTTGGAAGATGAAACATTGACAAGCATGGGCTTGGGAGAGGAACCATTTACAAGCTGCCTTTGTCCACTAGAGACATAGGTGCCAAACCAGGGATGAATTTCTTGGTTCCCATCCAATTGTCCAAGTTCCATTTGAATTGAGTTAGGGAGGAACTCTGCTTCAAATGGATGGGGAGCCTGTTCCAGAGAAGGGGTAGTCTCTGGGATACATACCTGTCTCTCCAGCAGGTCCTATTTATATCACAGGTAAGGCTTAGTTCATTAGAATGGGTAATTCTGGTGCTGCCTGTATTTTAGATATGCAGGGGGTCCATCAGAGTGTGGTCAGACAATGCCTTGTATGCCAGGCATAGATCTCCCTTCAAAAGTCTGTAGTAGACAGAATACAGGGATAGGGCTTTTACGCAGTCTGCATAGGACATGTTATCTATGCCCTGTATTCTTTTAGTGAGGAACTTCTGTGGACATTCCAATTGTTGGATGTGCCTGGTTAGGATCATACCAGTGGGATATTGTACTCAATGATAGATCTGATGAATGCCACCTGAGCTTTTCTGCCCAGGTCTCCAAAGAAAATGGGTTACCCATCCAGTCAGACTTACCCGTAACCAAATGCCAAATAAATTAAATAAATAAATTGTATATGATTTCCATTTAATAGTGGGACAATTAAATTCGCCCGGGACTATGGTATTGAGTTGGATGGTGAGTGTTTTCAGTAATACATGTTATAGGTTTTCTGGGTCATAGAGGAAGGCCTGCAGCTTGCAAGGAAGTGGTATGGGATTTTGCCTATGGTGATTTGAATATGGAGAAGCTCAAGTGCATCTTCCGGTTTGACTAGCCTTGAAGTATATTTATTTTTTATGTAAATCAAGCAACCTCCACCTTTAGTCCCTGCCTGTGTAGTAGCTGGTTTAAATGTGGGGAAGACATTATACCCTGTACTCCCATCCTCCTCCGCCTAGATCTGTCAACTTTTGAGCCAGTAGCTGAACTCATGTTATCTGGACTGTATTTAAGACTTCATTCCTCTACACCACAGAGCTAGGTCTTACTGTAGTCTTATTTTGATTACATTTATGCTTTTATTGTGACTACAAAACATGGATCTCATGCAAGGCAAAGTATCTGAACAAGTATATTTGTAGTTTTACTAAGTACATTTCTGATTTTTTTTAAACTGCTGAGTAATTTTGATGTAGAACTTGTTTCAAGCATCAGAAATTTTAATACTCATTTTGTACTGAAAGCTTAACTTTACCGGTAATAAAATACCAATAAAAAGTAAATAAATAACTACATTTATTTTAGTGCTGATTTATTCTGTGGCTTCAGTATTCATATTCAGTAGTAAAGCAAAGCATTTGAATGTTTTTATTAACATTTACATCTTCATGTTTTGGACCCAAACTGAACGTTTATTGAAATTATATAGTTACCCCTTTTTCCATTTTCCATTATGGCTATGATGCCTACATTTTTGAACTGCATGTGCTTTACCAAATCAGGCTGTGCTATAGGACCTTTGTAAAAGTCTTTACAAGTTTTAATTAAGTTGTTTTGGCTTTACTGACATTTGGTGCTGTTGTTGATTCTGTTTTTCCCATATCACCTACCTCCCCCCCTGCAGTCAGTAAAGTATGGGTGCCACCAGAATTAGAACACCCAGATAAGTTTGAACTGCCATTTCCTTATGTCTCTGGAAAACTGTTTGCAGTGTGTTCTTTGCTATTTTTTTCATCACTTTCTAGATTTTAGTTTAGACATTTTTCTTAACATGATTTCTTATTGGAGTGCTGAATCTTAACAAACTTAATCATTTATATGAGAATATTATTAGGTCTTTAGATAAAGGGCTTGCAATCAGTGTCATTTACTTGGATCTTGCAAAGGCATTTGACTTTGTTCCTCATATCATGTTATCTTATATGATTATGCAGCAAGTTCATCTTTATCTGGTTAGTAGGGTGGCTAATTGGTTGTCCGGCAGGAAATGTATGGTTAAATTTTGGGACAGTTATTCTGATTATACAGGTATCAGTGTCGGTGTCCCACAAGGACCTGTTCTGGTTCCATTGCTTTTCGGCCTTTGATGTCATGTCCAATCACTAAGAACACCTAGATTATCAAATTTGCTGATGATACTAAAGATGGTTGCACAGTTATCAGCACTAATAATCATTACGTACTCTAAGGGTCCCTTGATAGTTTAGTTAAGTGGATTATTTCTAAAGACATGAGGTTCAATGCCAAAAAGTGCATGGTGATGCACTATGGCAACCGTAATCAAATGTATGCATATGCCCTAGACAACCACATGTTATCTATGCCCTGTATTCTTTTAGTGAGGAACCTCTGTGGACATTCCAATTGTTGGATGTGCCTGGTTAGAAACATACCAGTGGGACACTGTACTCAATGATAGATCTGATGAATGCCACCTATAGTGGAGCAATGACATCTTTGAACCTAGACGCCACAACTTTGTTTATACGTTGCACAACATAGAATTATTTCCTCACTACCATAGACACATGATGGTCAATGGCTAGATTACAACCTGTGTGTGCCACCAAGTCTCTGACTACTGGGTCAACTCTTAGAGGCTTGTTGACAATATAATTACCAGTAGTGGCTGACTTCCTGAAAGATACTATTATGTATTTCTTGGAACTTAGTTTTAGTCAGTGGCTCTGATACTTGTTTTTTTTTTTTCTGTGTTAGCCCTTCTTGGAGAACATTTGTGTTTGTGGGGGATTCTATGACTGCTCCTAATTTGCAATAATCTGCAAATTTGGTCAGCCAGAGGCCCTAGACATTGGCCTTGACTTCACAGAAGTAAATGCCAAACAGGAGTGGTCCCAAGACCGAAACATGAGGGACTACACTGGTGAGTGGCCTTTTTGTACTGGTGGGATCCCCATTTCTAACTTCCTAGGTCCTGTCTATAAGCCAGCTAGCTATCATCCGGTGACATAATGGTTTATACCTAACTTTACTCAGCTAAAGGACCTTGGACTATTAATTGAATCAACTTTAAAATCTGATGAGTACATCAAACTAATTGTAAGAAGATGATATAATTTAATTAATGATATCCTGCATTGTGTCACTAGCAGGGACAAAAAAGTTTTGATTTCATTGTTTACTATGGCTGTCCATCCAATTATAGAAAATTATTATATAATTTTTTCATATGTATTGTCATATTTTTAAAACCAAGTTACTTGCAAACTATTGCATTGCATTAAGTAAAACCTTAGATGATGTTATAGAAATTTTCATTGACATTTGCACAATCATGACAGACATATGCAGTGCTGATTATATTGTTAATATATACAGATAAGCATAATTTTCATATTTCTGTAAATATCTGAATACCCAAGCACTCTGAAAGGAATTTGTATTGTAGTGTAAAAGCTAACCTCTGCATATCTGGCTGAGCAAAAGAGCTCTGACACTTTATATATGTATGTGTGTGTGTGTGTGTGTGTGTATATATATATATGTAAATATATATATGCGTGTGTGTGTGGATGTGTATTTGTATATGTACATATTGTAGAGCAGTCCGTATGTGCTGTATCTTTAAGAAGGATATCAAGGACTGAACATACACATATAAGTAGCAGGCACATGCTATACCCAGTGCCATTTTCAGAATGCAGCCAGAGAGTGAGCATGTATGAATGCAATAGCTAGTTAGTATATAAGTTACCCAAGTTAAAGTTAGTAAGCTTCTACCGTGATTTGTTTGTACATAATAAAGCTGTTTGAACAGAACCCACAAAGCCTCGTCTATTATATCCTGACGAGATGCACAACATGGTGTCAGAACTGGGCTTCCAGAGATTGGTATTCGGAGCCACGATGTGCAGAGATGACAGTGAAGGTAAACTAAGAGAAACGAACATGAAAAAGAGCCAGAAAAAACAAGGTAATGAAAACTTGCATGAACAGCTTATTTTATAAAAAAGATAAAACAGAGCATTACAAGGGTACAAACTGCATTATTAAAAAAGTGGGAGGCACAAAAGGTTTATTAACTAAGTGAAATGTTTAAGATTAATACATTTGATGAAACAATTACCAGAAAAGCAAAATGAGTTTGTTTAAAGCAAAACGAGTGTGTTTGAGGCAAAACATCCATGTTGAATAAAATGAGCACAAGAAAAGTACAATGGGCGTGAAAAGAGATTAAATGAGCAAAACAAATAAAATAAGGGCAGAAAGGGCACATTAAGCATAAATAAAGCAAGGCGACTGCATGTTTTTGGAAAAGTGCAGTGTTTTGGCATAACTACGACTTCATATTGTATCACGGGCATCACTAGAGTTATTCAAAGTATCTCAAAGTGTGTAAAAGTGCTTACAGTGTGTGTTAGAGTTTATATGTGTGCAAAGTGCAACTATTTCATGAAGTACAGTCAAAGTATAGCCATTTCGAAAAGTTTCTTGTGCCGGGCGTGTCTATTCGCAAATTCCCGCCATTACAGAGCGTTTATTGCACTTTAAAGAATGAACTAGCACTGCCATTTTGGGGAAATTTCAGTGTGCTATGTACTGTTTATTCGCAAAGTGCAATTACTTTGAAATGTTTCTGACTCTCTGCTTCTTTTGCCCAGTTCATTCGCACCATGCAGTTATTTCAAGTGTTTCTTAAAATGATAAATTATTTTAGCAGAACTCAATTTCAAGAATATTACAGTGCCAGAGAAACTTATTTCACAAAGTTCAGTTATTCAGAGGCTTCTTGTGCTACTGGGCAAAGTTACAAATATTGGCATAAATTTCTGGCACATGTATATGTGTGTTCATGCATATTTGCAAAACCCTTCAGTAGTAGGTGTTAATATGGCAGACAGATTTTGAAAGTCCTTACCACACATATTTGATCAGAATATTGCAGAGAACTGGAGAATATCTGAGCAAGAGTATGATATTTTATACAGGTAGCTTATTCAGACAAAGGTGCATTCACCAGGGTATTCATTTTGCTAAACCAAGCTGAGTTAATAAAAGACAGGCTCGTGTGGTATTGATAGTGCTGCAATGAGAAAGATTTTGCTTTGTGACAGTGATTTAACATTGAGTAAAGCCATAGAGATTTATTAAATCCATGAAGTTAAAGAAAAACACACAAGTATGCTTGCAAGTGACAAGAGCATGGTTTCAGCAGGCTCCAGAGCAAATGTAGATAACATGCAACATGTGGAAAACAGAAGCAGGCCTAAGCACATGACAGCCACAGCCCCTGCTAGCTCACCAGAGGAACCACATAGTTTTCCAGTAAGTTCTAAGAAAAGAGTATGCTCAGTGCAGTACAAACGTGAATCAGCAAAACCCAAGTCCAGCTTTATTGTTAACTGTCGCAATTATGGTGCCAGTCATGAGTCTAAAAGAGAGAAATGCTTAGCATTTTGTCAGCAGTGTCACAACTGTAAAAAATGGAAGCATTTTCAAAAAGTTTTGCAAATCAAGTAAACCCCCATAATTGTAAAGAAGGGTCACTCAGAAAAGCAAATTGATCAAGTGGAGCTGCAGCAGTCCACTTTTTATGTAGATGGCGTATCAGTAATTGGTGAAAGAGTCGATGCAGTGAAATTGTTGACAAAGAGTGAAGTGTTTTGTACTGTCCAGATCAATGGTAAATCCACCAGGCTTAAAGTGGACAGTGATTCAAAGTGTAATGTTATATCATGAGACACATTTGCTAAAGTGAAAAGTAATGAGCAACTCAGTGTAGCCAGTATTGTGAAACTTGTTGCTTATGGAGGTGAAGAAACTAAAACCGAAGGCTTAGTAATGCTTTCATGTTATTTGGCTAAGAACTGTTACAGCTTGTTATTCTATGTAGTTTGAAGGCCTGTGCACTCATTATTGGGTCTCAGAGACACTTTGAGAATAAATCTGCTTTCATTTACCAAAGAAATTCATCATATAGGTGCATATCCTAGTTCCAATTTTTCTGAAGCCATTTTCTCAGAGTATGCTGATGTTTTCTATGCTAAGTTGGGCAAACTTTCAGTTGTATATTCCATGAAGTTAGAACCAGAGGTCACTCGTAGTCAGACCAGCAAGAAAAGTTCCAATAGCTATGCAGGATAAAGTCAAAGCTCAGTTGGATAAAATGGTACAGCAAGGTATAATTTGTCCAGTTACTGATCCAACTGAATGGGTGTCATCCATGATAGCAGGTCACAAAAAGGGCTCAGACAAAATCAGACCATATATTGACCCAAGAGATCTGAACAAAGCATTGAAAAGACCACATCATCCAATGTGTATAGTCAAAAGAGGTTGCAGCTGTGATATGCCACTGTTTTTTCTGTCTTGAATGCAAAAAGTTCATTTTGGCAAGTGATGCTCGATCACATATACTCATTACTGACTACTTTCAGTACCCCATTTAGCAGCTATAGATTCCTAAGGATGCCATTTGGAATAAATTCTGCAAGTGAAGTCTTCCAGTGTGCAATGGAGCAAATATTTTCAGGTTACCCTTGTGCCATAATAGTAGATGAATTATTGGTTTGAGGCAATGGTGAAGCAGATTATGACAAAAATCTAAAGAGTTCTAGACAGAGCATGTGAAGTGAACTTAAAGGTCAATCCTCTGAAGTGTAAATTCAGATTACCAGAAGTTACATATGTAGGTCATTTATTTACCAGCACTGGCTTGAGAGCAGACCCGTCCAAGCAAGCAGCTATTCTTGAGAAGTCAGCACCAGAGAATGTTCAAGCTCTACAGCATTTCCTAGGCATGGTCAACTATTTAGGCAAGTTCATACCATACTTCAATGAGTTGACAGCACCTTAAGAAAGCTGACATGCAAAAATGTTACATGGTCTTGGCTGGAACAGCACCAGAAGGCATTTGAAGACCTTAAGCAGAAAATTACCACCCCTCCTACATTAAGATACTATGATGTCAATAAACCAGCCACTCTTTCCTGTGATGCTTCAAAATTTGGTCTTGGCGCAGTTATTCTTCAAGAAGGCAGACCAGTAGCCTATGCATCTAGAACACTTACCCAAACTTAAATACAATATGCTCAAATTGAGAAAGAACTTTTGGCAATAGTATTTGCATGTTCAAAGTTTCATGATTATATCTATGATTGAGCTATTCAGATTGAAACTGATCACCAACCTCTAGTTACTATTCTAAAGAAGCCTATGCATTCGGCTCCAGCGAGATTACAAAGAATGATGCTCAAACTGCAAAAGTACAACTTCAAAATGGTCTATACCAAAGGCAAGCTTCTTTATCTGGCTGATACCTTTTCCAGATCACCCAGAAATACAGCAGAATAGCTTTATGCAGAGAATTTTGACTTTGACGTGATGGCGGTGTGCAATTTCTCTACCACTAGACATTATGAGCTGAGAGATCATACAAAGAATGATCCAATTTTGCAAAAGCTCAACAACTACATTAATGTTGTATGGCCATCAAAGCAATCTAGTGTACCACCTGAAGTGCAAACTTATTTTCTTTACAGAGATGAGATGTTGATGGAAGACGACATTATTTTCAAAGGTCCTAAAATTGTTCCTGCCTCCTTACAACATGAATTTATCCAGATTTTGCATTGTGATTACCCAAGTTCTGCTTCTACTAAGAGAAGGGCGAGAGAACTAGTATTTTGGCCTTCATTACTGAAAGACATTGATAAAGTACTTTCTTCTTGTTCTGTGTGCAATGGTACTAAACTGCATTTGCAAAGAGAACCACTTCAGCTAAGTCAAGTTCCTGAACTACCTTGGTCAACAGTAGCCACTGATATCTTCGAGTGGAACAGTCAGGATTACTTGGTATTGGTAGACTCTTATTCAAACTTGTTTGAGATTGATCTACTAGCTAATCCAATATCCAGTACTGTTATTGCTAATTTGAAATATCATTTCTCAGTCCATGGTAGTCCACACAAAGTTATTTCTGGCAATGGTACCCAATTTACTAGTCAGTTTTTTCAGAAATTTTCAAGAGAATGGGACTTTGTACATGTTACTAGCACTCTTGAATATCCACAGTCAAATGGACTAGATGAACGTGCTGTACAGAGAGCAAAGCAATTACTTGAAAGGTCAAACCGTGACAATGCTGATGTCTTTTTGAATTTACTTACTCTCAGAAACATACCCCTTGATTATATACTTGGATCGCCTGCTCAAAGACTTCTATCCATGCAAACTGGAACAACGCTGCCTATTAGTTCCAGTTTATTGAGGCCTAAAGCTAAGAACAATAGAACCATCAAAGCCCAATTATTCAAGAAACATTCTATCCAGAATTTATGATAAATTGAGCAGATTTATTCATCCATTAAAAGAAGGAGAGACAGTGAGGATACAAATGGTGAAAGGTTACAAGCAGATTGGTCAAGTTACAGGTGTATGTACCAAGCCAAGATCCTACTTCATAGAATCTGAGGGTATGGAGTACAGGAGAAATAAGACATCTTCTTGTAACAGAATCATTATCGCAGCATTGTTCCTGTGATACAGACTCTAGATCTCAGATAAAGTCAGACATTGTTCCTATCCCAGAATGTGTTTTAACCTCTACTTCCATTCCTGAGGATGTTCCAGATATTCCCAAGGTTGAACATTCAGCAGAGATAGTTCCAATTGCTAAAGCTAATTCTTAGTTTTATGTCACATGATTTGATCGTATTTCCACACCTAGTGTGAAATACACAACAACATAGACATAACTGCATATATGTACCTAGTTCTGTATAACTGCATGACAAAACTATTTGTATTATTTGCATGCCAAATGAGATTCATAATGTTGTATGATCTATTTCTCAAAGAGGGAGGATGTAGAGCAGAGTTTATGTGCTGTATCTTTAAGAAGCATATCATGGACTAAAAGTGCACATACAAGTAGCAGGCACGTGCTATACCCACTGCTATTTTGAGAGTCCAGCCAGAGAGTGAGCATGTATGAATGCAATAGCTAGTTTGTATATGCTATCTAAGTTAAAGTCAGTAAGCTTCTATAGTGATGTGTTTGTACATAATAAAGTTGCTTGAATAGAACCCATGAAGACTTGTCTGTTGTATCCTGAGTAGACAAGTGACATGTATGTTGTATAGTTTCTAGTAATTAAAAACAGTTTGTGAAATTTGAAATTAAAATATGATTTGGGGTCTGTGTGCATTACAATATGTCATAGTATGTCATAGTATGGATATAAAGAATGTGAACGCACTGTTATCACTGTAAAGAAGAATTTCTTCTGTTCTGATAACATTTCTGTTTGTCCTTTTTTAAAGTATTTAATATTCATAAGATGTTTGTAATTGTTTGGCTTATACTTTTAAACTTGAATTTTCAGAATACAGTCCCGAATTAAGCATGTGTGTAGGCTGCTAGAGGTGTGACATTGCACAACTCAGAGGTGTTAATGAGTTAAAATAGATTATAATACATGAAGTGATAATCATCTTTACTTTTAGGGGGCTGTATAAATCTGTTCTAGTCTCAGTTAATCTGTTAAGACACTCTAGTTATTGAAAAGAATTGTGAGAAAACTGTTTTGTGTCTTCAGTATACATGTTAAGAATTCACCTTTAGAGCAAAATGAGCATATAAGTGTGATGTGAGAGACCCAATTATAATTCTCTATAGTGCTTGGAGCTTTATCAGCTCCATGTTCTACTAGTTACAAAAAAAGCAGTATGGCATGCTTTACAGATCTGAAAGCTAGAATACTATTGGCAGCAGGCAGAACCAAAGTGTCCCTCTGATAAATGAATAGCTTTAAAAGCTGTTAGAGACATCATTCTGTCACTATTATTATTATTATTATTATTATTATTATTATTATTATTATTATATGACAGCCACATGTATAACAGCTTTGAATGCTGTGAAAATGCTTCTGATGTTTTTCTGTGGTGGTTGCTATTGTGCACTAATGTGAGACTTCATTACAATTGCTTTCAAGTAATACTTTCGGCTTAATTTGGAAACCATATTAAAAGGGGTTGTAAGGCAGTTGAGGAAGAGAAGATATGCCAGCTTTTGAAATAATTCCCAGTCTCCAATTTTCATTTACATGGCTTAAAGGTAATACAATCAGTTCCTAGAAATATAGTTATGGATATTAAACAGGTTTAACTAAGGCCTGGTATTGGTACCATAACTGTTACCTGCAATATTAGCTATAAACACAATTCTACACAATTCTTTTGTATGCAAAAGTATTAATAAGGAATTTAATAGAAGGAAACATTTAAAACATAATCAATTCCCTCATGTTAGTCCTGAAATCTGGTTGTCTAGATGGTTTAAATCCAATATCCAGAAAGTAATGAGTACAGTGGATAAATGTTTGGCTGTTTCATCAAGTGGATTCTCTAATGATGATTCTAGTTAAAAAAAAAAGAAGTATGGTACTTGCAGCTAGTTAAAATAGTAAGGGTTGGTGGTATCACTCCTAACCCCAGTCCCATACCCTTGCACAATGTGCAGGCTGTTGGCATAATTGTGGGGCATCTATCAAAAGTTCTGGTAACCAGCCACAAGACAGTAGCATTTAAGTATCTTATACAAATGATTTAATGATTGCAATAATAAATATAAACAGCATATAAATGTTAAAAAAATTTAAGAACTCCACATCCCTGTACCTCAAGAAAACAATGAGAATTGTCAGTGCGAAACTTAAGAGAACCCTTACAAAATGTAAAGCATAGTACTGCTTAAGGTCATTGCAGATACCAAATAAAACTACATTTTTTCCTCAGTTATGTCAGGATCTTAAGGAATAATGTTCAACAATGCACTAAGCTCATCCATAACAATATTGCACTTTGCCAATAAATTAGCAGACTAATTTAGTGCTAATGTTACCCCCACCTACCTACCTACCTTTCTGCCCTTACTGTCCCTGAAAAAGTAGTTCCCCTGAAATCATCTTGGAACGAGTCTTAGAATCTCTGTTAAAGGCTAAGAATAAGGCTTTCATGGGTCTACATAGCATAACACACTGCACTATCATCACTGCCAAGTATGCAAGATCCATGTATCCACTTTAAATGCTCAACTTCAGCCTCTCTATAGGGTTTGTGACTGATGCCTGGAGAGCAGCCACTGTAATACCCCTACACAATGGTGGCCATCTACAGACATGGATAATTATAGGCCCATCAGTCTTGCATGCAAAACCATGGAACATATGGCTGAACTCTTTAATATATACATAGGCAAATAAACAGATGCAAACCCCAAATGGTCTCCTGAATCTAGTAAACTTCTTTGAAAAGTTTACACAGGCCCTGGGCAATGGTCACTCAATACATACTCTTATCTTGACTTAGCCAAGGCTTTTGCTGTTATACCCCACTCTACTAGTATTCTTGAAAAATTAAAGAAGCAATGTAAAGCCCTATAGTATATGCTGCATTTATATTAGCTATCCAAGAAATGTACTAGTATTCTCTCTGAGTGTGTAACTAGTAAGGTACTACAGAGATCAGTGCTGAGGTCTCTCCTAATGAAAAATAAATATATGATATTAACTCACTTGTTTATTAACTGGAAATGTGAATTGATACAAGACCTTTTCCAGACACTTTTGGGGCCATCTGACAAAGACAAAATATAGAGCAATACACTTAAGTACGGACAGCAAAGAGATCAAATGCTACACATTTAGTAAACATTATGGCAAAGATATTGCAAAAGTATAAAGTGATGACACATTTTATATTAATCAAAAATATAAAATAAGATAACATTTCTGAAATAGTAATCCAATGGTTACAAATATGTAGAAGAACTGAGGAGGCAGAGATTAATATGAGTTCATAAAGTAGTAATTTTATTTACTAGAAATAAGGCAGGTGAATGAAAGTACAGAGATAGAGAAAGAAATGAAAAAGGTAAGAAAACAATAATACATATTTACAGTATATGTAAAGGAAATATGAAAGAACAGCTGTGCCTTGGTTAAGAACACGTCACTAGTAAAATAAGAATAAGCCTGATAACTGTGTCTTTGAAGCACGTGCATTTGTCCTATAGTTATAAGTATTCTTGTAACTTTTTAATGAATGACAAAAGGTTGTCTGAGGCTAGTCACCCAGAGGTGTAAATATTGGTGCTTGGTGATTTGGTCACATTGACTTATGTTGGTGTGACAACCCAACCCAATATAAAAATGGGAAAATGGGGGTGGGTGACTATGGCTATGGTGTTATATTTTAATGCAATCTGTTCCCGACAGATGGGGCTAGTTTCTCAATAGATTTTTCACAGGGTGAAACTCTAAAGAAGTGTGTGTAACTTCAATGAAGAATGAATCCTTAGAATGCAAGATGGTTCCAGAACATTTGTTTGTAAGTGGTGGACAAAAGCCTTCATTAAATAGTTTATAGGTCAATAAGTTTAGTAGGTAAGATGCCATTTCTGAGATGTTGAGCTATTTTCCCTGCTGAATTGTAGTACAATGATGTTTGAGGTGATCTGAAAGGCTGATAATTATTGAATTTTATTTTGATTAGTTTACAGAATGGAAATATTAAGACTGGATAGAGAGGAAAATATTGGCAAAGCATATTCAATTATTGGCATTAAAACATTAAGATTAGTGACTCATCTGGCTTGTGATATAAACAGTTATGAAATGTTGTAGGCTACCTTCAGTTGCTATAAGACTTTAGAAGAACAAGTTTCTGTGGGAGTAGAAGGGGTAAGAGAGAGTATCATTGAGCAATTTTCCCGGGATGCCTTTGCTGTTTAGTGTATGGCAGAATGGTCTCTTCAAGATCACTGATAAGATATATTAACCGGTCTCTTAAAGGTACCAAAGAAAATTACAATGGATTTGGTGCTGAAAGTTTATTATTTTTTATGCTACCAGTTCCAGATTAGAGAACAGTCTTCTGTAGAATGTAACTTAGATGTGAAGATGTGCAATGTGAGGCTGTGAAAACCATGTAATCAGCATAAAGAGTAATGTTTAGATGTGGTAAATCTCATGGAGATAGTCTATGTAGAGAGTGAAAAGGAGTGACCCTAAAAATGAGCCTTTGGAACCCCAGTTATAAAGTATGCATTAGAGGATGAGGAGTTGTGTCCTGTTTTTGTGAAAGTTCTGTTTGCTAAGTGGTTGTTAAACCAGGAAGTGAATTCTTGTGAGAAACTGAACTTGAAAACTTACATTTTGAAGGCTCTTTTTTTGGTACAAAAATGCAGCTTCTTTTTGGAATCCCATTTCATGTTGTCATAAATATGAGAGGTCAGTGAAAACATAGTATAAATGGTATTGTATTTACGTCAAAGTCCATGTTGCCTGTCAACAGGCAGGTTGTATTGTAATATATTATGGAGTTTGCTCAAATATGCATTTTTCAAGAAATTTAGTTAAAGGACAAAGATTTGCTTTTGTTCTATAGTCTGAGGCAGTAGTCGGGTGACAGACCATAGAAAGTGGGATAAAGCAATGCAAGTTTGAAACGAAGAGGCAAGATGCCTGTGGTTAAGGACAAACTGAATATATATATATATATATATATATATATATATATATATATATATATGTGTGTGTGTGTGTGTGTATATATATATATATATATATATACTTGAGGCTTACATAGGAAATAAGCAACAGAAGACAGCATTTTAGGATGTAAGTAATGAGAATTGAAGGTATATGTTAATGACAATAAACGTGTCTCTACTCTTTTGGGGAAATTTGTTTAAAGCAGAATTGGGGGTATTCTAGGAATTCATGCCTCTGGGCTGAAAGACAAACTTCTTGAAGTACAGTAAAGGTAAAAAGAGAAGTGTACATAGGTGAGATAATGTTGTGAAGCATTTTATTAACTGTGGAGATAAGCTTGCTCTGTATTTTGTCTTGTGGAAGAATTTGTTGATATTAAGTGTTTTATTGCTGATGAGAATTTCTTAAGATTTCCTAGTAGTACAGTATACAAGTTCCTGTAATAAGTAAAATTAGCTTCATTTTTTAATAACATTGTCATATTTTTTCAGATTCAGATCATTGTGGAATTTTTCAGCATTTGAACTACTGGCTTTCTATAACTTTTATGCTTTGGTGCAGAGTATAATTTGTTCTGTAATACAGGCCATAATCCAAGGTGAATGATTGTCTTTAACTATTCTCACTGTGGCATACATGAGTTGATTTTGCACAGAGGTTAGTAACTTGCAAAAGGAAGAGAGTTCAGTGGTAGGGTCTGTATTGTATAGCTGTAAAAAGTAGTCCAATCTGTGACTTGCAGCTCTTGTAATAGTAATGATTCAAAGTTATTAGCAAATGACTAGAAGAGGGTGTGTTTGGGAGTGGATGAGATACTTTTAAAAGACTAACAAGTAAGAATAAACCAGTGATCACTAAGGTCATTTTGGAGGATATGTGGACTGGAGAGCTTCTATTTTGAAGATATCCAAGTAGTGTGGTTAATTAAGTTTGCTGATGACTGCAAGCTGGCCACTGTTATTTGCCCATCCAGTGTTACTAAACAACTCTAGCAAAGGTAGGAATATACACGTCAGGTGTACCAAAAACAGTCTCAAGCTAAATGCAAAAAGTTTAGCATATTAGTATTTGGCAATAAATAAATAATTACATACATACATACATACATACATACAAATACAAAAAGCTGCTCCCACTTCATATTTTATAAATGGTATTCCTCTTTAGACATACACAGTTATAAGAGACAGGAGTATTTAGGCGGGCAACTGTCTGTCATTCAATCGTTATGTTTCCATGGTAGTGAGAAAATCCTTCTATCTGGCCAAGTTAATTTCCATGGGAATATCTTTACAATCCCAAAACATCATCCTGCCATTGTACTTGTCCCTTATCATTCCCATCATTGAATACAATGCCACCTTTGGTATTTACACATCATATCATATTGCTCAATTAAAACGGCCCCAAAAGATTTCTAACCAAGAAAATTAAAGACCTTAAATCCTACAACTGTCCCAACAGATTAGTACAACTCTCCTTATAGTAAACAACCTATTACCTGCTCAAAGGTTTTTGTGTCTCACTTTTTGAACCAGAAAGGCCTACCTCTATTTGATCTCCTATTTCTTTGCAAAACCAGTGGGTCTAGGGGAGTTGGAGGACTTTCCAAGATGGCTGCACACTGATGAACAGCTTAACCTCAGCTCTCCCAGTATGAAAAAAAACTGAAAGACAAGGGCCAGGAACTCTGTCACTTTTAGTATATTCAGTTACTGGCTAGTAAGTACACTGCCTGGATGTTAGCAAAGAAGAAACTAACAGCCTGAAAGAAAATTAAAAAAAGGTGAAGAGAAAACACTGACTGGAAAGAATCCTGCAGCTGTTCAGCAAAAGCAGTTCAAGCTCCAGCTTTGGTGCAAACGTGGCTTCCAGGAATCTACAGCAAAAAATAAGTCAGATGTGGTCAGAGCTGATTAAAATAAACAAAATGCTGAAGGAGTATATAATCTCAAATAACAAAAGGCTGGAAAATTGAAGAAGTTTTAAACAGATATTCAGATGAACTGATAAAACTGCAAAAATCTGAGTTTGAAATAAAGATAAAGCTGTCTGAGTATGAAACTGTTCAAAAAGAGATGTTTCAAAAATGGTAGAATTAGAGGAGAGAGCACATAGGGAAAATCTGAGATTTTTTGCTGTATCAGATGAAGTAGAAGGAACTGACTGTATTAAATTTATGAATGCACAAATAACCAACTGGGCTGGTATTCCCTGGCCACAAGAAAGTAGCCAAGATTTTTATTAGTAGAGATGCAAACCTACCAGCAGAAAGAGCTGATCCTGACAAAACTTTGACAGATGGGCAAAATATTAAAAGATGAAGACAGCAGAATATTGTTTGGAAAATGATGATTCACTGTACACCAGGCAGACGAGAAACAAATTTATTCCAGCAATCAGAGAATGTCGAGAGGCAGGTGTGAAATTCAAGTTACTGTATCCAGCTGTCTTCAGAATATTTTTTTCCTGCAGGATCATTGTTATTTTTTGATGGAGAACATCCTAACGAGGGAATACAAAAGTTTGTCCAACAAAAAGTAAGCCATCAAGCAGAAGGAGGCTCTGTCATACTTCTGATAATAAATCACATGAAAAAATGTTGCCAATGAAATCTTTTCCACCGTTCTAAAATAAAATGCTTGAGATATAGAGGAAAGCACAGGAGTTGACTAAAAGAATCAGGACTATCTTGGAAATGAACCAGTGTTGGGAGTTGTGAGATGGAGATGAACAGGAAGAAGTTATTGAATAAATGTGAGACTACAAAGCATCCATTACACTTGTGAAATACAACTGTTTAAGAAAAACTGGAAAGAGTGGACTTTTGTTGACTTTGTTAAAATTGTGGGAAACTTGGGTCTATGTTTACCCATCGAATGAAACTTCCAGTGAATGGCTAGTCATTTAACATTAACCATTGAAAGTCCATTTATCGAACAGTCATATCATCAAAATTAAATCAACAAATATGCATAGTTGGCCTACATACAGAAAACGTTAGGTAGTATGCACTTAACAGTATGCTAGTGATATGGAAATCTGTCTAGGATTTTTAGTCTGTTACTCATAATAGAGACCAGATGGCTTAGTGTTTAAGGTCTTCACGCCCATGCACAAGGTTCGATCCTGACCTCCAACCAATGCCTGCTTGGAGTTAGCATGTTTTTCCTACATGGGAGAAACCTCACAGAGACACACGGAGAACATGCAAAGTATTTCCATCTCAAACCCACCAATGAATGGAGCTGTGGGCAGCAGCACAGACTCTACATGGTTCCCTATAGTGGGAAGAGTTGCACAGACCAACCGCTTTTGGCATCTACTGTGGTGCACAGTATCCTCAAGATAGGAGAACACAGATCACAGACTGTGTGCTATGGCAGGGCTAGCCACTCTATGGTGTAAAATATGGCTCTAGATGACTCTGTCATGTTGAATCATGTTGCCAAAAATGGGCATGGGTAGTTACCAGTGATAAGTGGGTTGAGGACCCGGCCTACTCTGACCCATGTCAGGGACCTGTGCTAACAGTGGGAGGGGTATATATTCCTGTATTGGCCAGTGTGTGCCCGCCATAAAGCCCAGCAGCCCTGGGTCTATAAGCTACTGGCTGGCCGGTGTCTACTTGCCCAGCCTGTGTTACTTGGGATAGCTCTGTTGAGCAAAAGCTGGACGTAAAATCAACCAACCTGTCAAACATTAACTGATAATTGCTACGCTTAATGTAGGTTCACTGACAGGATGCAGCTTGGAAGTGGATGACATGATGATACAGAGGAAGCTGGACATCCTATGTATCCAGGAGATGAGATTGAAGGGCAGTGCAGCAAAGTGACTTGGCTTGGGATCCTGAGTCTACTACTCAAGTGGAGGGCAGGCTAGAAATGGTGTAGGAATTGTGGTGAGAGAGAGGCTACAGAAGGCAGTAAGGGATATCATCAGAATTAATGACAGACTCATGGCAGTCAGACTCCAGTGTAATGATAGGGCAGTATTCATAATCTCAGCCAATGCCCCACAGTAGGGTTGTGGTAGTGAGGAAAAGAGTGCATTCAGACAGCAGTTGCAGGGCCTACTAGATAAAGCAGGACAACATGAATTGGTGATGATAATGGGCAACTTGAATGCACATATCGGGACAGACAGGGCAGGATATGAGGGCTGCCTGGATCCACATGGGTGGGGCAACAGGAATAAAGAAGGATAAGCCATTTTAGACTTCTGTCTGGCAAATGGCTTGATAGTAGCCAACACATGGTTCAGAAAGAGAGACAGTCACAAGATCACATACAAGAGTAGTCAACATGCAACTCAGGTAGACTTCCTCCTAATAAGGAAAAGGCACTGGGGCAGAATCCATGATTGCAAAGTCATCCCCAGTGAAACAGTTGGCCGACAGCATAAACTACTAGTTTCCACAATCAGCTGCAAGTAGTGGTCAGAAAAGGCTCTAAGGTCAACAGAGACCAGGCTGAAGACCTGGAAGTTGACTAGAGAGAAAGTACAACAGTTCAAGGAATTACTCAGGGCTCTAGCACCCCAAGAAGAGGAGGAAATAGTTGGAGTTGAAGAAGAATGGCAGTGCCTAAAACAGCATGTGTTAGGACTACAGAAAAGATATGTGGCTGAGCCAGGTATGGAAATAAGGTACATAAGGAAAGTTGGTGGTGGAAAGCAGAAGTCCAGGAAGTCATTAAAAGAAAAAAGGAGTGCAGGAAGAAGTGGGAGACAGAAAAGACTGACCAGGCTAGGAAGGACTACTGGTTGGCTAAGAAAGAAGTTGCAGTAGCAAAGAATAGGGCACAGGAGGCACTCTACCAACGTCTGGAAAGTGACTCAGTAAGGGGCACAAAGAAACTGTATCAGGTTGCAAGGCAAAGACAGAAAGATAAAGAAGATAGTCAGACACCCTTCATAAGGGATGCCAGCAGCAACCTGCTCACCAGCCCAGAGGACATCAAAGGCAGATGGAAGGAGTATTTCCAGCAGCTTCTGAATGAAGAAAACCCCACAGAAGCTGTACTGCCCCAGAAACAGCCTACAATGAGAGAAGAAGAGGAGCCCACCATAGAAGAAGTAAGAACAGCACCAAGGAAGATGAAGTCAGGGGAAGCAACAGGGTCAGATGAGGTCACAGCAGATATGATAAAGATGCTGGGAGAGATATGGGAGAAATGGCTCCTGAGGGTACTAATAGCAGTGTATCCCAGATGACTGAAGAATTAGCATACTTGTGCCAGTGTACAAGAACAAAGGGGACATCCACAACTGTGGGCAGTACAGAGGCATCAAACTCCTATCACATTGCATGAAAGTTCTGGAGATGGTGATTGATGAATGGATACGCAGAGTAGTAGAGTGTAAGATGGGAGATGAGCAGTTTGGATTCAGATCAGGATGCAGCACAACTGACCCAATGTTTGCATTGAGACAGATATTTGAGAAGAAGCTAGAGATGAAGAGAGAGTCCAACTGGGCATTCCTAGACTTGGAGAAAGCACATGACAAGGTCCCAAGAAAGCTGATCTGGGCAGTACTGTGCTGGTTTGAAGTCCCAAAAACATTGGTAGAATTAGTGCAGGCTATGTACAAAGACCCAATGACTAAAGTACGAACAGTGTACAGCCTCACAGAGGGGTTCCCAGTGGGTGGGGTGTACATCAGGGTTCAGCTCTGAGCCCTCTGCTGTTCATACTGGTGATGGACTACATTAGCAAACAGGTTGGAGGGGCTGGATCAACAAAGCTGCTCTATGCAGATGATGTGACATTACATGCAGACTCAGAGCTAGAACTTCAGCAAAGGATAGGAGAATGGAATGCCAATCTGAAGACACATGGGATGAAACTAAGGACAGATATGACGGTGGTAATGGCAGCAAATTGGGGAAATCAGAAGAAGCTGAGAATAGAGATAGAAGGGAAGATAGTGGAACAGGTAAACAGCTTCAGGTATCTGGGAGGAGTAGTTGAGGAAAAGGGTAGTCTGAATGAAGAGGTCAAAGCTAGAATCAGAGGGGCTGCAGCCAACTGGCACAGAGTATCAGGTGTAGTCTATGAGAGAAGAATGCCAAAGAATCTGAAAAGTAAGGTGTACAAGACAGTGGTGCAACTAGTTTTACTGTATCGTACAGAAACCTGGGCAGTAAAGGCAGAACAGGTGAAAAAGCTAGAGGTGAGGGAAATTAAGTGCCTGAGGTGAAAGGATACACACTGTGGGACAGACAAAAAATGAGGACATAAGACAGAAGCCAAAGTAGCTCTAATTCCAAAAAAGATCAAAAAGAACAGATTACGGTGGTTTGGGCATATGTGTAGAAAAGCAGAAGACAATCTGTTGAGGAAGATTTGGGACAGACAGGAAGAAGATAAGAGGAAGCGAGGATGTCCAGCAAAGAGGTGGATGGATTGTGTGAAAGAAGATCTGCAACAGTCAGGCATGAGTGTTGAAGAAGGCAGGAGTGTGGCACTGAAGAGAGTTGGTGACAGTTAACACGATACCCCAACCACATGTAGAAAAATGGAAAAAAGGGGACTAATGATGATGATGACTCATAAAACTTGTGGTTTTCTGACAAATTACTGGGAACTGAAGACATTAAATAATGACAGACATTTTAGTTTCAGACTTCATATCTTTCAGAAAATACACGCTAACACAAAACCTTTTATTCTAGCAACTTTCTAAGTTTACAAGAGCATTATTTATAATCCATCCTTATTTTTAAGCTTCCCCCCCTTTATTTTTGGCTTTGTATAGATTTCTTGTGCTAAGAGGTTGAGAAATGATTAGGTGCAGGTGTGTGTTCTTGTGGTAAATGTATAGGTTTATTATGTATGTGGCTAGTTTGAAGAAACTGAAAACACGGTCATCTGTGTTAGCATGTCTGGCAGGAGATTTGTGTATATTCTCAGTTTAACTTGTATTGCATGCCAGCGTGTCTAATTGTGAAAATATAAATATGTTTTTTTAAATGCTGAGTATTTCCCTGTTTACACAGTATGCTCAAAGAATCTGTCAATGTTTTGATGCATTTCTAATTGTGCATGCTTGAGGGGTACATTCTAAAGTACTGTGGAAAGTCAGCTGAACAGTGACTGATGTCATTAGAATGTTCCTGGTTGCTAAGTGATTAAACAGCTGATTGATAAAAAAAATAATTTTTTCAAACAGCTGTTATTTTTTAAAATAAGAAGTTGAGACTGCAGTTTGTCAAGTGCTGAGCAGTTTTGTGAAGTACAGTCAGTTACAGTGCTGTGCAGTCAGTGAACACCCATGAAAGAAAACTCACCAAAAACTGTAAGCCTGCCTTTCGCCTTGTTATGTGTTAGACTAGATCAGGAACAGTATTTTTTTGTTAGATTAGGAAAGCTTAGTTATTAAGGTAGAGTTTTTCTAGAATAATGGACTCCTATCCTGCAGTTTAATTTTCCATTTCTGGTGATTGAGTTCTAGTGTTTAGTGAAAGGTATTGATTTACATTCTTGTAATCATTTTACTTATTATTAAATGTTTTTCATTACTTTACATTGTGGCTGGAAATCAGGGTTTTTCTTTAGAGACTAGAGAGTCCTTTTATCTGTTTTATACTCTCCAGGTCACATTGAAGGTCTGGTCGCTTATGGTCAAAACTATCATTTATTTTAATATTTAATTTTCATAATTGAACACCCTTTTAGAAGGGCATGAAGACACACTCTGATTGTCGGCAGCACTACTGTATTATTTTGGGGAAGGGACACAGCTGGAAATATGTGTCAGGCTTTTCCCAGAAGTGTTTGGATGTGTGAAATTTAAATTTACTTTGAGTGTGAGTGTATCAGAGGTCTTAAACTGGGACACATTGCTTTGAAGTGTATAATAAGAAAATACATTTGGGGTGGACAGAGGTATATAGTCCAGTTGCAGGAAAATACAGTGTGTTCCTGTTGTGCTCTTAGGAGAAAATTGGGAAATGCTACTCTTGTTTAAGTGACAGGGTCATATTGGAGACAGTAGTGAGGACTGAAACTCCTTAGTTACTGACCCAGGATAGTAAGGGACATCTCATTTAATTGTTGGCAGTCCAGTAGGATTTTGGCCAGAAATCACAGCTAGTTTCATTATTAATGGCAAAAAAACCCCACAAAATGACATTTATTTTACATGTATATCTAATAGGGTAATGTATGGTGGTATTAAATGCTCTTGCATTCCTTCAAATGGTATATAGGACAGATTAAAAAGAAGGGAAAAGTATATTTGCAAGAACATTTTTCAAATATTCACTGTAAAATATTTCTAATCCTGTTGCTGACCATGCACTGCAATATCATAAAGGTGATATCAAAGATATTTCATTTACTGTTTTAGCTGGTTTTCATTTACCTAGAGGTAGAGATGTTATATATGTCCTCAGTAATTGGGAAGCTACATTAATTATTACATTTAGAATCATATGTCCACAGGCCATGAATAATGAAACTGCATGGCAATATTCAATTTAATTCAATGCATTATTTAATAATTACTTTTTATTAGATATATATTTTATAGATGTATGTAGAGATATATGCCTTTAAATTTTGAGTAATTAATGAATTAAGGTGATGAAACAGGGAAGTGATTTGATTCCCTTAGAAGACATATGGCCAAGGTGCTACCGTGAAATAAAAGTTTATGTTTTTGGTATTCCCCAATCTACCCCCCCCCCCAAAAAAAAATAGTTCTTAAGATGTAGCAAAGTGCTTTCTAAAAATGTAGCAAGCAGTTTTCTACAGTTTATGCTGCACAAGAACATTAACAAGCTTAAGTTCAAACCACAAAAAAGGCCCTTCTTTACTTTTTAAAGTTGATGCCATTAGATGTATAGTGGGAGATGCCCCAACTTTTTGTTATAAGAATAGAATAGAAACATTTGCTACTATGCCAAGCGACTAATACTATAAATAAAGAACTGAATAGAAAAGGTACTTTCAGATGTAAGAAATGTAAAGCCTGTATGTATATAAATCAATCTAATAGTTTCTTACATCCAATAAGTAAGAGGGAGTATAGCCTTAATAAATATGCCGATTGCAACACTAAAAATGTGGTTTATGTTGCAACATGTAATCTATGACCAACTGCCACTTTAAAGTTAGGATTCTACGGCATATAAGTGACATTAAGTTAAAAAATACTACAGGCACCTTATTCCAGCATATTATAATACATTCTGACTACAGTTTTCAATTTATGGCTCTAGAGGTGATCTATGAAAGTGCTAAACTTGGTGATCTGTGTAATATAACTGAGGTGGCAGCATTAAAATGGATTGCTGATCTACAAGCAGATCAACCACCTGGTTTAAATGGCATGTTACCTTTAAGGCCAATGTTACGAGGGCGTCAACTGAGGAAGAAGACTTGATTGGTGGAAAACTGTTTTAAATTAAGTCTGCAATGCAGCCTGTTTATAGATCTGAAGAAGACATTTCTTGCCAAAAATGTTCATCTTAAGAGATTTTTGTTTTGTTTGTGTTATTTGTTCCTGATTTTGGTGTTATTTTTACTATTTTGTTTTAATGGTGTTATTAAAGATAGTCCGCTGTGGTGGATCAGCTTAATTTTACTTTGCTTTTGGTTCTGCTACATACTGAAGCTTCCTTTACCTGTATGGATTTGTTTTTTATAGATTTACTTTTTAAAGTTTAACAAATTGCTTGTGAGTGAATATCTGGTCCTTGAAGTACACTTGAATGAAACTCTTGGGTGAAAAAGTCTGACTGAAAAGCACTTTGACTGAAATTTCATTTGACTGAATTCTCATTTGACTGAATATTCATTTCACTGAATCACAATAGATAGAGAAGTATAAAAGTGTATATACAGTATGTTATGATGTCACTTCAGAGGATATGATCTGCAATGGAAGTGAGTATAAAAGATTGTGTTGATTGGCCATTCCCCTTGTCATGTCATACCCAGAATGTATAGATGTTTGTGTGCCAACTGTGCATTGTGTTTTTTCTTTTCTTCATGGTTTTGCAACTATGAAGTTAGTACATATATTTAAAAGGGGTGTAGGGAGGCTTTCCCCCCTGCAAAAAAGTTTTATGGTGTATTGTGCTATGTAAAATGTTTTTCTATAACTTGTGATTCAGTGAAATGAGTATTCAGTCAAATGGAAATTCAGTGAAGTGAAATTTCAAAGTGCTTTTCAAGCAAATATTTTTCAGCCCTGTCAGTTTCGGTCAAGTGTGCTTCACTGACCTGTTATATACCAACTGCTTGTTATATTTCCCTGATCTAGCACTATTTTTTGACCTGTAGCAAACTGCCTGCTTTCTATGTTTCTGTAGAAGATGCTCCCGTTCGAGCTGCAGCTCACCATTATACTTATGGTTTACTTCCCTTAATACAGTCTATGCTGTACTCCATAATCATTTTGTAAGTAAATGTTCTGTCCAGCTTCCATTAATAAGAATACTATCTGCAGAAGAATTGCTAGCAAAAATATCCAGCAGTAGCTTACTCTGCACTGTATTAATTATTCCCATTAGCTACTTTTGCTGTATTTGTCCCCAAGAGGCCTATTCCCTTTTACTTTTAATTTGCTCCCACTATGTCAGCTTTTTCCTTAAATTTTACAGAGCCTAAGATCCCTTTTCTTAGGTCATACCACTTTCTTCTGAAATGGTATTGTATAATTCATTTAAAGACAAATCGCTTCTCTAGTTATCTAGTCTGTCACAAAATCCACCGCTTGTTTCATTGTATAGGGTAAATCTCTCATACACGCACTCTCCTCCATACAGAATAACTTTCAAAATTCTCCTCATTTCTTATTATTAACTTCATAATTATTTTCTATTTCATATCACATTTCCATACTGAAAAATGAAACACCATCATTTGTACCACATCACAGTATAGTTCTTGGTCAGGTTCATCCAACCCTCCACATTCCTAAGGCAATATTAACTTATTTCAAACCACTGTGGACTTTCTTCTTTTCCATATATAATCTCCTTTATATTCCTAACTGACTTATAAAAATTCAGTGGTAACTGTCAGAAATGCTTGAAATATGTACAAAAATGGAGATATCACACAGAAATGCACTGCTTGGATTCTCTTATCTAGATCCAAACCTACCATCTTCATGAGTCATCGTTCAACCTATTTCACTGTGTTCACCACCCATGTCACCAAATACTTATCATATTCATCTCATGCTTCCACTGTAAACTTTCCAGTGGATTAAACAAAATAAACAAAAAATGCACTGTGTGTGGATTGTAATTAATTGCCACTGCCCATGTTTTTATTTTGTTTATCTAATAACCTGATACTTTGGAACCATTTATCAGTAGCTATGTCAGGACAAGTCAAACAAATTGATTTATACTCTAAAAATAATGATATTTTAAACTTCTTATTTTGCATTTGATAACTGCCCAGGTTTGTTGACCTTACTAATGCAGTTAAAGTCTCCAAATATAATGCAGACAACAATGACTACAATGGGCACCCTTGTCTTGTCCCTTTATTTATTCTTAAGTGTAATGGCATACTTGTATGTATTTAAACTGTAGCCTTTGCCTTATCATGCAGTGCCTTCAATACTTCAGCAAGTTCTTATATAAATCTAAAACTCAATAACACTTGCATTGAATAATATCATTTGACTCTGTCAAAAACTTTATTTGCATCAAGATAATCACAATAACTAAATATTCCTTTTTCCTGCAGCCTTGACAATATCAAACCATTGTCAAAATATTGTCACAACTCTTGTCTATCAGTAGAAAAGTCACAGTGGTCACTATTTATGGCTGCTGTCCTCACCAGTAGTGCCATAAAGAGTTTATAATCATAATTTAGAACAGATACTGGAATGTATGATGAAGGAAGGTTCTAATCATTACCTTTACTTGGGAATCATTGTAACCACAGATTCTATCCATGATGTTGTCATTTGCTTAATTTACAATTACATTACATTAAATAACAACATAAGCTTAGATGAAACTTCCTTTGTCTGCAGACTCTAAAAGTCAGTCTCTAAACCATCATTGCCTGGGTCCTACTCAGTACATCATTTAAACAGTTTGTTGAATTCTTCCAAGTGTAGTTAATTGCACCAAAGTACCCCCCCCCCCAATAAGTCTTGGTAAATCCTATGTTTTGTAAAAACATCTTCATTTCAAATTCTCTTACACTCAGTCTAAGCATTATACAGTACAGAGTCAATTATCCGAACTACCATTCCAAAGTTTTTGGGTAGAAAAAAAATCAAAGTCTGAATATGTAAACATTATACGTATTCGCTTGAGCATGTTTTTTGAGCTTATAGCCAGCTCGTATGTGAAACATACACTTTATTGTCCACTGGAATCACTGATTGGATGAAAAGTGAATTCCTGCGTGCAGAAAAAAACAAGATTTTAGACATTTTTTTTATTTGGTTCAATAATATGTTTGATTATCCAAACAGCTTGATTATCTGAACTACCCTAGGTCCATTTAGTTTGGATAATCAACTATCTACTGTACAGTATTTTGTAACACTGACTAAAATAAACTGAGATATCAGTATAGGATCCCTAATTGCACTTCTCTGTTCTCATTCTTCATATTTAGTATAATCCTTACTACGGCTTCTGTCCCCTAAATTAAACCACCAATGCTTATTGGTAATCCAGACAGTTATACACATATTTATCTTTTAGCTGAAAATCCTGTTGTTTTATACTTTTGTTAACTCTGAGTAAACCTACACAACTGTTCCTTTTCAGGGGGTGACCCAGGAGTACTGTCTTGTCAAGTAACCTGGTCAAAGTCACACAGTAGGCAAATGGAGGTGGAAGGAATCAAACCTTGTACCACTGACTACAGGAAACCACAAGTTAATAGCTCAGTGCCTTAATTCTCTGCACTACCATACTTTTATATATAACTCTTCTATTTTTTATGTTGCTTTTTTGCCTCCTCTGATGCAGAATCACTATCTTCCCACAGCCTTACAGCCCCGCAGTTCTTATTTCTGCTGCATTCTCTTTTCTTTTTAGTTTGTAGTCATCTGAGCCATATGAAAGCATACTTCCTATTTTAATTTTGCTTTCCTGTTATTTTACTAATGTCTGCAGGTCATAGTTAATCATAG
>NC_056737.1:1641972567-1641990067 GCF_019279795.1 Protopterus annectens | reverse complement strand
CTGTAAAGGTCCGCTACACAAGCAATGCTTTTAACCACCCTAGTATCCAAATGCGGACCTTCAAAACTAAAAATTGAATACACAACATCACTCTTTTGGCAAGGCATACACAAAAATGACCGTAAGCTGACCTGTGGGGAAAGTTCAACTCCGTGGTTGCAGACATCTGTGTGTTCATTTGTTCTCTGAACCAAGTGGGAGAAAAGGAGTGAGGAAATAAATGAGGCAAGAAGAGACTTTGGAACAAAGTTCAAAGGATAAGTTTGATTCAGGAAAACTGCAGCAGCAACAGGAAACCTTTTCATTTGGTTTACCTTGGAACTGTCACTGTTAACTGGCCTGAAGGGAGAGCTCCATTTCAACTTTAAGTGCCCATGTGAGGTGTGACTCTTGAACTACATCAAGAAAAATAAAAGGGGGAGAAAAATAAGAAGTATTGAAATTAGTCAATGTTAATTAAAGACTAACATTTGTGGATCTGAAGTGGTAATAAACACTCCCTAATGTATCTTTTAAGAAAGTGCTGGGAACTTATTTAAAAGGAGGGATCTGACTCAATAACTGAGGTGTGCAAGTTTTGCATATTTTGTGCTGTAAGGGGAAGGAACTAGAAAAACAGGAGAAAATAAAGTAAAACCATAATGTTTTAAAATAAGCCAGAGCTGCATATTAGGCTATATAAAATTGCAACTATAGAAAATACTTCAACAATAAGACAAAATGGAAAATGAGAACATGGACACTCAGACAACCAAAGCAAAATTGTCAGTGCTCTTCTCACCAGAAAAATAAGTTATCTTGAAAAGGGCAAGGACAGACAAACAAAAAGAGGATAAAAATCAGTTAAACAGATCAACCTCCCATTCTAGAAGAGTTAAGTACTACAACCTTTTCAGTCAGCCATACAACAGCCTTCTGATCAGATTTCAACACTTGACAATACAATAAGTCATTTTTCTAATAGACTTGAAGATACAGAAGCAAAAGTTATGGAAAATGAAGTAAAAATTGAACAACTACAGAAGGATTTTAACTCTAATGTTAAATCTATCCAAGATATTAATGAAAAACTATTAGATTTGAAAGCCAGAAGCAGACCTAACATTTTTGTGCGTGGGGTTCCTGAGTTGTATGATCGATTGAAGTTAAGTGAAACTTTAAACAAAATCTTCATCCATTAACTAGAAAATCAGGCAGAATCTGATCAGACTATTATAGAGAGGGCACATCGACCAATCAGGAAATCATCCACTCTTGATAAACCTAAAGAAATATATGTTAAATTATTAAACTACCAAAATGTAAGCAACATCCTCGTAGCTGCCAAAATGAAAACTGTAACGGCAGTAAAATTACTTTTGCGCATGACCTCCCTATGCAAATAAAACAGGAGAGGCAGAAGCTGGCTCCATACTGCACTTTTCTAATAAGCGGAAACATTAAATTCCATATGAAATATCCCTCCACACTAATCTTCCAACATAAGGGCGTTAAGTACTCGATTTCTTCACTGAAAGAGGCAAAGTGGATCTTTCACAATATTTTCAATGTTTCTCCTGACTGAGATCTGTTATGGTTTAACTGGTTTACTATAGTTTATTTTTACTTGCTGCAGATTCTAGGTGGTTCATAGTCTTTGAAAACTGTGATCAATATGAGTCATGGTCCTGACATGTAATGTTTGGAGTCCTCTATCTTTACTGAAAATCTTACTGTTATGGAACACATCTGTTTTGTATCAAGAATGATTCAAAATATGGTTTAATTTTGTCAACTATGGTTCTAATGCACTTTATGTTTTCTTTTTACCTCTCAACAGGAGTGATGTAATATATGGCTGTATATTACTACTGCAGTTGTTATGAAAGTCAAACACTGGCTTTATCTCTCTCTCTCTCTCTCTCTATATATATATATATATATATATATATATATATATAGATCCAAGCGAGAAACAACGTAAAAACACCAAGACTCCACAGCTAGAAACTAGCAGACTTTTAATCACAGTGTAGTCAGTTCGACTCAGCTCCAAGTAAAATAGCAATAGCAGCAGTCAATACGACCCAACACAAAGTTAAAATAGTAACAGTTCATACACACACACACACACACACACACACACACACATATATATATATATATATATATATATCTAAGCAAAAAACCAAGTTAGAAGGAGCTCGACCACCTTGTATCAGCTTAGACTTCCACAATATGAAGAATTTTATATATATATATCTATATATATATACACACACACACACACACACATACAGCCTGAGTTTTATATAAGGCAATACTTTTCCTTTTTCCCCTTTTAATTAGTGTTATTAATAATAATTAATGATAATTAAAGCTAAAATATATTTAATTTAGGAAAAAAAGACTAAATTAATGTGAGATTATAATGACTGCTCACCCTATTTTTACTTTTTATCAGCTTACGTATCACTTACAGATTTCTCTTCATAGTGGGACTAATAGTAACAACAATCAATAACATACTTCATTCTGACGAAACCACAACCCCCCCCCCCCAACTTACCTGATAACACAAACAATATTGCTGAACAATTTAACATATTCTTCACTGAAAGTGTTTTAGCACTGACTAAGAATAGCAAGTCACCAACAATGCCAACATCCAACAATCCAAGCAATATTGTAGATGCATTCTAATTTCAGACAGTCCCAAAACAAACTATTGCAAAACTATTAAAGAAGTTGAAACCCACATCACTAGCAGCAGATAACTTGCCAGCAGAATATCTAAAATTAACAGCAGATGTTATTGCCTTCCCTGTGTCAATACTTATAAACTGCTCTATAACAGAATAGTATGCCCCAGCTATTTGGAAAATTGCATATATTACACCATTACAACAGAACTAAAACTACAGGCCCATTGCTATACTTTCATCACTTTCTAAAATTCCGGAAAGATGTATCCACTTTCAACTTCTTAAACACCTTCTAAACAATAATCTTCTTTCATCATCACAGCATGGATTCCGACCTCATCTTAGCACTAGAACAGCTCTTCTAGGTTACACTGATACAATAAACAAATATAGAGATAATGGCAAAATAGTGTCTTCAGTTTTTTTGGACATGTCTAAAGCAGTCAGTACAGTTTCCCATCCTAAGTTACTGTCCAATCCGAAAAATCTTAGTATCAACCCTGATGCTGTTAACTGGTTTCAAATTTATCTATCTAGCCACCAGCAAGCTGTGAAATGGAACCAGGATCTATCTCCATTCCTACCTGTTACACTTGGAGTCCCCTCAGGGTTCAATCCTGGGGCCCCTCCTCTTCAGCATATTCATAAATGATCTTAATACTGCCTCCTCTCAAACATCTATCATACAATACACAAATGATTCAACCTCATATGTGCAGCATCCACAATAACTCAACTTCTTACAGTCACACAAAAAGCCTTTTCTGATATTGAAATGTGGCTAGCAAACTTGCAACTCATTCTCAACCCTAATAAAACTAAACTTAAGATTTCATCCATCTAAACTTACTAACCTCCCAGCCAACTTTTATATCAAGCCAGTAATAATACTAGGATTTTCCCAGATTCCCAAACAAAACTATTAGGCATCATAATCAACAACAGACTAAAATCTGACATACACATTTCTAACACAATCAAAAAGGTTTACAAGAAAATAGAAACAATGTATAGGAACAAAATATTCTTAACATATGCTGCAAGAATAGCCATAGCTAGAACCCACCTTCTCTCCTTTCTCTTATATGCATCCCCCATACTTACCAACCTCAACATGTCAGAACTAAGTAAATTACAATCATGTTATAATAAGACTGTCAAATTTGCAACAGACTCCATACATTCAACCCATCACTGTCAATGCCTAAAAAAATCTTTCTTGGTTGGAACTACCTCATATTTTGAACTATAACCAGTTAACAATGGCTCACAAAATAATGCACAATCTAGACAACATACCTTCCCTAAAAAATATTTTACAACCCTACTTGAACATTCTTACTCTTCGATCATATAACAAAGACTTCCTCCAAGTAACCAATGTATCCAATACAGCAGGCAACTCTCTTTACTCTAACTTTGTTGCTAAAAATTGGAATACCCTTCCACATAGTATTAGATCTATAAGCAATCTTAATCATTTCAGAATATCTCTCAAAAGACACTTATTTGAGACCTGGCTTTGCACATCTAACACTCCAGGTTAATTATTAACTTTTCATTGCTTATACAATTTGGCTGTACGCACTAACTCTATTAACATATCCCTTCTAACACTACTTCTCTATATGTAGTTAAATTCCTAGCTGCAACTGTCACCACAGAAGTATTACTAACTATGCACTACTTTGCCTAAGTGATTCTCCCTTCTTAATTTCCTAACTAATGTTATGTTCCTCCCCATTTATAAATTCAACCATATATTTGTCTATATTCAAGTGTTTTAAGTCTTGTTCTATTTGACACTATGTATATATTTTTGTTTTTACATTTTTATCCTGTAAATGTGTTAACGATCATTTTTTTGTCAATTTTGTTTATAATTTCTATTACTTGTTGTGATAATTTGTATGTAAGCTTAGACTGGAGCTTTTCCCCCCTGGGCCTCCACTGAAAATGGGCACTGTCCCAGTTGGACCATCCCGGTAAACAAATGTAAAATAAAAAAGAAATAAAATAATGGCTGGTTACAGTGATGTTATAGGATGGCTATGATTTGCTTGCCTTTTGTTGTTAAAAGTACTTTTATTCTAAACATAATTTCAAACAAGCTAAAATGTAAAGGTTATATATTAAGCTTATGTTATTGGAAATTCTTCTTATTTAACCCTTTACAGGTGGCTAATTTAATATCTTCCTAGTGTTGTGGGGTTGTGGTAATGCATGGGGATTTTCCAGGAAGAATTAAGTGCTGGCTGCCTTTTCCATTAAGATCAGCTTCAAACTTGGATCACAAGCCTTGAAACTTATACAATCACCATCCCAATAATTATTCTATTACTGGAGAATGATGTGGGGAATTGACTCTTGGAATGTTAAAGGTATCCAATTTGATAAATATTCCTTCATTAACATTTAAATTGAAAGCTGAAATTGTTTTGTCCAGGAAACTCATATAATATCTATGCCATGGTCTCAGGTGAAGGGAAAGAAATGGATTAAAACAATTGTTCAGTCAGACAATAAGTCAAATAGCACTGGCATTGCAATTATTATCCAATAATCTTTTAAGGACCTAATATTAAAGCAAGATTCAGATAATGAGGGAAGATCTGTTTGTTATGTGGTTATTAAAATATATTCTTTGATAAACCATTTTATTACTAAATGTATATGCATCTTGCTCTAAACAACATGAATTTTTCATGATAATATATAATCTCTTTCTTTCCAAATCATTACTACATTCTTGGTGGTGATTGGAATGCCATTATTGATCCCATTAATGACAGAACAAGCAGAATTAAATCATATCATTTCTATGCGTCTGATGCATTATTAGAACTTGGTAGAACCTATGTTCTTCTCTGACCACTCTAGAATCTCTCTTATTATAAACTGGTCTAATATTTGTCAACTAGGGACTAATAACTATAACTGGTCCTTAAACCCCAACTTACTCCGGAAAGAAGACATTAATACAGAAATTATTTTGTTATTTGAAAATTTCCTTAATAAACTTCTCTTATTCTCAAATTCCTCTTGACATTCGATGGGCTGCTTTCAAAACTCATATTAGAGGCCTGTTTCTAAGTAAAGGATCCTACTACAAAAAATTTAATAAATCAAAAGAGAATTTAATAAAAAACAAGATTTACACAATAGAACAAGAACTACACATAAAATATAAATCTCAGTTAACAGAATTAACCAAACTACAGAAAGAACTTTACTTACTTCATACATTACAACAAACACTCTGTGAAGCAAAAACCTTGTCCTGCTATTTGGAATAGGTCCAATCTCTTTCCAAATTTCTCACAAAGATTATAAATGTAAATAAAACTTCTCCCTTAATAAGTCAAATTTCATATCATGATAAATCTTATAACACCGGAGAAGAGATAATACAATTATTTACGCACCTATACTCACAAATATATGGGGAACATAATCTCTGCTATGACCCACAATAAAGAGATCATTTTTTAAGTACCTTATCTTTTCCAAAAATTAATCAAGACCAACAGAACTGTCTTACTATGCCAATTACACAAAAAAAAAAAATCTTGAAAGAATCAGCAACTGTAAGGAGGTAAATCACCTGGCCTGGATGGCATTATTGTTGAATTCTATAAAACGTTCACCCCAATAGTTTCAAAAATATTATTGCATTTATTCAACTACATTAAGGAAAAGGATATTGAAGATTTATATTTAAATAATTCTATAACAATATTTATCCATAAGGGCACATCTGATACTAAAAATCCTTTGAACTATAGACTGATCTCTGTTATAAATGTAGATATTAAAATTTATGCAGCTTTATTAATAAACAGACTGAAAAGTATACTACCAAAAAAATCATATCTTACCAATCTGGTTTTATTCAAAACAGAAAAACCTATGATTATACACTTACAGATGATACTTTAATCACACTATCCAAGCAACATAACATCTCAAATTTTGTATTAGTTTTGGATGCTACTAAGGCCTTTGATTGACTTAATCCAGACTTTCTTTTCTCTGTTATGCTAAAGTTCAGTATTCCAAAACCTTTCATTAAATGGATCAGAATTTTATTTTCTAATGCACATACAACATTATACACAAATAAAGATTCTTCCCTGCCATTAAAAATTATCAATGGAACAAGACAAAGTTTTCCATTATCTCCTTATCTATTCAATATTTATATAGAACGCTTATTTCTTTTAATACTACAAAAAAACTTTTCACTACATCCCCGAAATCTGCAATACTCTGCTACCACAAACAGCTTTTACTGATTATCTAAATCTCTATTTTTTTTGCCTAATACTGACTTACCTAAAATTTTACAATCTGTTGATACCTTCTCTAAAATCTCCAGTTGTAAAGTGAATATGGTTAAATATTCTATTTTTTTCCATTGAGCAAAGTTATTCATTTAAATATTTGGGCATAAACTTTTGTCATGATCCTATTCTGTTTTACCAAGAGAACGTAAGGAAAGATTGGAGCACTATACAACAGGTTATCCTTACATGGAAAAAACTTAATATATCTCTTTCATCTAAGGTCACTACTAATAAAATGAATATCCTTCCCGGATTAGTATTCCAATTTAATGCATCAAATATTAAAATCCAAAGTAAAATTTTCAAGAATATTACTACTAGTCTATCAACATTTCTATGGTTTTCAAACTCTACTAGAATCAGTTATCAAAAACACACACATCCTAAAAATATTGGTGGATTAGCCTTGCCAGACTTTAAGACCTATTATGATATAATTAACTTAGGCAAACTTATAGCAATAGCAGAATTTAACCAACCTCGTGAAAAATGCAACCCATTATGGATGAAATTGTGGTATAATTTTGTATGTAAATTTCAATATAATCCCAGAACTTTACATTTTTTAAATAAAGATAACCTTAAAACTTTTAAAATTCACATATTTATAATGCATTTAATTATAATTTTTCAAGATGGGTACTCTCAATTTGAAAGTGTCAGTGAGGATATTTCATCCATTACATCTCAATCCTAATATAAAATTAAACAACTTGATGTTAAATTTAACAAATTTTCCCTACTTAAAGATAAATCATCCTTGACTTCCTCAGATATAAAAAAATATTCGACTGATGAAACAAGAATTGCTCTTAACCTCCTTAAAAGATATATCATATTGAGTAAAATTAAAGAACTTGTTTATAAACTTTTATACAATACAAAAATCAATGAACAGAATATAAATTTATGCAAATTGTTATAGTCAGCATTTGCCTCCAAAAAGAAAATATCAAGTGCATATAAATTAATTACTTCTATTAAATATCAAAACTGTATCATCTATTCTAAATACTGGAACAAATTAAACCCTTCAGTTTCATATAATCAAATAATTCACTCATTTCAGTCATCATTAAAATTAATACCTTTCAAAAAATTGCCTAAACTCAACTGATATTAAATAATGCCTATATGACCCCCGATAATATTACATTCTTCCCTGCATCATCCCCTAGCTGTTTAATATGTAACCATCAAAAAGCAGACATACTTCACATTTTTTCAGTTGCAAATGCTCATATAAACATTGATATTCCTTTAGAGCAGGCTAGAAGAAATGGAATATGAGAAGTCTACCTTATCCTGGGAATTTGCATTACTACATATGTCCCTTCCTGGTTTAACACAATTTGATTTAAATGTAGTAATTACCCTTTTCTCACTGATTAAACAAACTGGCTTTACAGAACAAAAATAATATGGAATGGTTTTAAGCAAATGGCAGTAAAGTATTCATCAGCACATACATTATTAGTATTATAAACAATCATATTATAAACAGTATTAAGGAAAAACTTTACAACTGTATTTTATATTATTTTTTGACTGGAAAGTGTAATAGACATTCAGCACTTTGTATATAGTTGATGTTATTGTTATTCTGATGTTTACATGTGTTTTTTTCCTTTCTGTTTTTGTTTGATTAATCTATATTGTTTACAAGTTTATATGTTGAATGAAAAAGTTATGAAAACTTAAATAAAGATATCAGAAAAAAAAGTTTATGCAGTTGGACACATTGTCTTATATAACAACAGAGTTGCATAGTATAACCTAATACTCTACACCATACTAGTCAAAGGGCAAATGCTGGGTGCCTTCTTTTTCAGTACTAGCATTCTTCATTAGTATTTCTTTCACCATGACACTAATAAAACCTCTCATCATTAATATCTCTACTACTACTAGTATCTGTGCATATTACATCCTACCACTCCCACTATCTTGTAATCTACCCCTCCCCTACACTGCCCATAACAATGAATCTCCACAACTTTAGAGACACAGTGCACATCTCCCCATACCTATATAACATGTCTACCTCACTTTATTTCTCTTTCAAATACTTTCAAACCCATAGCGCTTCCCCTTGCCTGTATGAACAGTTTAGACCTTTCTCCAGACTAAAGTCCCTTACACTCCACTGCCTCACACACATCAAACTCCAATCTAACATTCACCCAAATTCTGGCCCTGCAGACCCCACCACCTCAAACCCTCTTCATTCACCAGATTCAATAACTGATATCTCCCTTCCACCACTCCACTGACACAACTGTGACCTACTTGTGATAAACTTTATTAAGGAAGCTTCTGAGGTTAAAGTGTATGAGTTCCATGCTGCCAATGCCCTCTACTCCCCAGGCAAGCCATAATTACTAAAAATTGGCTCAAGCCCCATATAAAAACTGAAGAATTACTTCCTCCTGGTTATAGTATCCTAAAGAAGGATAGATTATCCAAATGTGGTGGCGGCATTGCTATAATGTTCAAAGACATCCTCAATTTAGTACAACTTAATACCGCTCCACCTCACCTCCCTTCAGCAAAAATCTTAACAACATGTCTGGATATTAACACCTGAAAGTCCATTATTTTTATAGCCATTTACCTCCCACCGCCATTAACCTCACACATATTGCAAACATCCTGGAATGAGCCTCCTCCTCCTTTTCTCAAGAAACTATTATATTTGGTGATTTTAACCTTGACTTGCTTACCTGCTCCTCTACCTATCCCCCCACCTTTATTAATTTATTTGCCTTTACCCAATATATCATTCACCCCACACATATAGACAAGGTCACCAACCAGCATTCCATACTTGACTGGATTCTAACAAACAAATCCAACAATACTTATGTTACTGGTTGTCTCCCAGATTCCTTAAGTGATCACCACCCAACCTATCTTACCAGAAAACATACTCATAGTACTAACAATGTTATATTTCGCTATGTACATAATAAGAAACAGTTTTCTCCCACTATATTTATCACACTTTTACAAGAATATGACTGGTCATCTCTAAAAGCCCTTCAATTGGATCGTGCAGTACAGTATTTCAATACTGCTTTCCTGCAACTACTTAACATTGCTCCAATCAGGAAAGTTTGTGCTAAATCTAAACAATTACCATATTTATCCAAAGAAACTATTCTTCTACATAAGCAAAGAGACAAAGCCTGGGCTCTTTATCACAAAAACAAAAACAAAACAAACTACCCCCTCTTATCAACAGCTCAGAAATAGAGTCAAAAACAAATTAGACAAGACAAAAAAAAAACTTTCAAACATGTCAATGGATATACCAAAATAACCCCCAAAGATTCTGGCAAACAATTAACCTCCTTCTTAACCCCGGGAATCCTACCACTCTATCCCCAACAACAAATCACCATATAGACTGTATGGCTACCCAATTCAATACCTACTTTATCACCTCAAAAAACGCATTACTTAATACCAAAAATTTACCACTCTCCATATCTACCCCTTCTTGTCTCAACACTCCTCCTCTCTCTATTAAACCAATCCAAACCAGTTATATACAAAATCTTCTTAGTAAAATAAAACCCTGCACTCTTTCTGCAGCTCAGTTACCAGGTGAATTTCTAAAACTTGCTGCTTCATCCATCTCTTATCCTATAGCTATACTAACTAACCACTGTATCTCTGAACAATATGTTCCCCTACTCTGGGAAATATTCCCATGTCATACCCCTTCACAAAGGAGGTTCATCTACTTTCCCCACTAGCTAAAATCTTAGGAAAATGTTTACATAAACAAACATTAGACTACCACCTTAAGAACAACCTTTTATCTGATACTCAGCATGGCTTTTGCCCCAAACATAGTACTAATACTGCTCTAATAACTTTCACCAATACCATAAATCTCCTCAAAAACAAAAAAACAATTTGTCTCTGCCACCTTCCTTGGTATGTTAAAACCTTTTGACACTGTAAATCATCAATTACTTCTCAACAAACTTGCCACATTCAGTTTCAGCACTGAAACCTTAAGCTGGTTTTGTAGTTATCTCTCTAACAGTAAACAAGCCATCTTTTGGGATAATAAACTCTCTCCCTTACTACCCATTACTGTTGGTATCGCACAAGGTTCTATTCTTGGCCCATTTCTCTTCATTATTTTCACTCATTTTCACTAATCTCCATGGCTACCAGCAGCTAGTCAAAATTCCAACTAGATGTGATAAAAAATCTAAAAGGGAATCCATCCTTGACTGGGTCCTAACTAACAACCCCACATTGTACCCCCACACAGGCAGTCTCCCAGACACCCTAAGTGACCACAATATAATATACTTTATACATAGTAGAACAAGCATATACAAAACCACTAACTATATATCCACTAGAAACACAAAGAAATTCTCTCCTGAGGTCCTCAATACTTTACTCTGTAACTGTGACTGGACCCCCCCCAAAAAAAAACCCTCCCACTTGACCAGGCTGTAGCATATTTCAACAAAACATTTCTACAACACCTAGACACTGTCGCTCCATTGCGCAAAATCAAGGTTAGAACCTTTACAAACACCTGGCTCAGTAAAGAAACCAAACAAATCCTCAAGTCCAGAGATGCTGCCTGGCTTTACTATGAAAAAAAAAAACAAAAAAACACAAAGCCTAAATAAGTACCATGAACTGTGCAACAGTGCAAAAAAATGCATTAGGCTGGACAAAAAATCCTACTACACGACATTACAAACTAAATACCAACACAACCCCCATACATTTTGGAAAAATGTAAACCAGCTACTAAAATCCACCCAAAAGGCTACCCCCAAACCAACCACCCCTGACACTAAAGTTCCCATTTAAACACAATTCAACTCCCACTTTGTGAACTCAGTTCTGTCCTTAGTATCACAGGACAGTTCCTTCCTCACTATCCCCCCCCCAACACAAATAACACTAATACAAGCTTTACCTTCAAAACAGTTTCCACCACTTCAATCAAAAGCATGCTCTCCAAACTAAAAACCTCATCAACAGCAGCCAACTTACTCCCCAGCTATTACTTGAAACCTCACAGCAGATGCTATTGCTATCCCAATCTCCACTGTCATAAACAGATCAATTGTTGAAAACTATGTGCCCAAACTCTGGAAAATATTCAATGTTGCACCCATACATAAAGGCGGGACCTCCACTGAACTTAATAACTACAGACCCATTGCTTTACTCTCCCCCCTGGCCAAAATCCTAGAAAAATGCATCCATATCCAGATGCTAAAATATCTCCTAGACAACAACATCCTGTCACCTATTCAGCATGGTTTCAGACCTGCCCATAGTACCACTACAGCCCTCCTCTGCTTCACAGATAGAGTAAACCATCTCCAAAATAAAGGCCTGCAGGTGTCAACTCTTTTGTTTTGGATATGTCCAAAGCATTTGACACAGTCTCACACCAAATACTACTAAACAAACTAAACCAATATCACCTATCAAATTCCACTCTTACCTGGTTCCAAAGCTACTTAACTGACAGGTACCAAGCTGTGAAATTGGAAAATTCTCTCTCTTCTCAGCTGCCTATAACTATAGGAGTCCCACAGGGTTCTATCTTAGGACCACTACTATTCACAATCTTCACAAATGACCTCCATACCTCCACACAGCATGCATCAATCATTCAGTATGCAGATGACACTACCTTAATCTGTGCTGCACAAAACATTCCCCCCTCCTGCAAACAACTCAACTAGCATTCCCTGACATTGAAAACTACCTTACCAAAGCCCAACTTATCCTCAGTCCAAAGAAAACTCAGCTTATGATTATAACAATTTCTAACAAAAACACTGATAACAGTCAGTTCACTATCTACACCACAAATGCTACTCTAATCGCTTCAGTGGCATAGGCTAACCTATTGGGAATAACCATAGACTCCCACCTAAAATTTGATAGTCATCTCAATTTAACTATTAAAAAAGTACATGCCAAACTGTGCTCACTCTACCGTATCAAACCATTTCTTACCAACAACACAAGATCAGCCATTGCTCACTCCCAGCTTCTATCCACCCTACTCTATGCATCTCCCATTCTGACTAATTTAAAAAAAAACTGAACTAAGCAAAATGGAAGCCTGCTATAACAGAATTGCCCACTTTGCTGCAAATTGCTCATATAGAACTCATCACTCTACTGCTTTGAGACAGCTCCACTGGCTTGAACTGCCCAACCTCCTAACCTACAATCAGCTCTGCCTCTGTCATTCGATCTATTACCTCCCCAATAAGTGTCCTGCCCTCAAAAACCTAGTACAACATCACTCAGCCAAAAGGCCTCTTAGATCATCAAGCAAACTATTACTAGAAGTCACCAACAGCTAAAATAGCTTTGGAGATGCACTATATAGTAGTTCAGTGGCTAAAACATGGAACTCTGTCCCCACTAGCATTCAAAACACATTATCCAAAGCCTCCTTTAAAGACCTCATCTGATAACATCCCAAGCAAAGTTGCAAATTTGGCAGTGCCATGACTGCTCCCCAGGCTAATGAAAGCGGATAAGGTACACATACTAAACCTAGAGTACTTGATAATAGTTTCAATCTTACTCACAAACACTGGCTAATCTACAATGTATGTACTGTACTTGTGTACTATGTATGTATTCTACCTATTTTCCAAATTTCAGTTGTACACCACAAATCTATTAATTACCTTTATTTTTAAATTAATATTTTTTTTGTTTGTTCTCTCCACTGTAACTGTTGATATGCTGCATATCACTGTAAAAACATGTCTTTTGTGATTTGTGTGTATACTGATCATGTCTAAATAACTAAATGTATCTGTAATTTTTCTAAGTGGAGCTTTTCTCCCTGGGCCTCTGCTGAAAAAGGGCCTTTTCGGCTCAGACAGACACCCCCAGTTAACAAATGTAAAATAAATAAATAAATAAAATAAAATAATGATTTTTGTTCTGTAGCTAATCCCACCTCAGTCATTCAATATGCAATATAATCTTCCCTTATCTGCTCCACACCCACCTTGAATGAGCTCCAAGATAAAACTCAGAACGTCCTGCACAGTATTGAAAATGACTTATCAGACTATCAGCTCATTTAAACCCTAACACAACCAAGCTTATGGTATTTTCCAACTCCTCCATAAAAAATAATCAAGCTCCTCTTTCTATTTGTTCCTCCAATGGCACAACTATTGAACCCGCAGAACAAACAAACAAAACGTTTTTGGTGTTTCTATAGACAATAGCCTAAAGTTTGATAGACAGATAGCATTAACAATAAAAAAGTCCATATAAAACTTGGTGCTCTTTATAGGGCTAAACCATATCTGACCAATCATGCCAGACACACTATAGCCAGGACTCTCTTCTATCTACACTACTTTACTGTTCACAAATATTCACTTCTTCTTTTGGCAGCTCCCGTTAGGGGTCGCCACAGCAGATCAACTGTTTCCATTTCTTCCTGTCCTCTGCATCTTGCTCTGTCACACCAACCACCTGCATGTCCTCTCTCACCACATCCATAAACCTTATCTTAGGCCTTCCTCTTTTCCTGTTACCTGGCTGCTTCATCCTTAGCATCTTTTTTCCCAATATACTCTGCATCCCTCCTCAGCACATGTCCAAACCAACATAATCTTGCCTCTCTGGCTTTGTCTCCAAACCTTCCAACCTGGGCTTTTTATAAAGTTAAAATAAATTATTTCTTTGTTATGAATTTGTTTGGGAAAAAATAAAAGTCATGAATGATTGACAGTTGCTCCCATTACATGTGTAGCTCAAAAAGTATTATTCCATACTGGTTTTCTTATCCTTTCAGGGCTAAATTACAAATAACACTAACAAGTCATACACAATACTATATGAGCAGTAAAAAATGATTGTCAGCATGAAATAAGACCCAAATGATTTTCTACCACACAACCATTTCCTAATTTTGGTAGTTACTGTTGCAGTGATAAGTATTGCTATATCTTAGCACTTAGTTTGGTTTCCAGCTCTGATGTCTTTTGTGTGGTGCCTGTCTGTTTTTCCTGTTCCTTGTGAATATTTCTGCTAGGGACTCATGGTTCCTCCTACATCACAAAGACATGCTGACAGGTTTAACTGGTGATTCTTCAAAAACTGGAGATTCTCCAAAACTACCTATAGCCTTGAAGAGGTTGCATATTGTGTGCATTCTGGAGTGGATTGATACGCCATCATTGTTTTGAAAGGTTACAGTTGCATTGTGACTCAGAACTGGATTAAAACAGGTATTAAAAAATGAATGCATGGTTCAGAAAAATACACAATCAGTCCAAAAATCCTATATCTTTTATTTTTCTTGACTTGTATCAACTGCACAAAACTGTAAACTACTCACTGAGCCTTTGATTTCATTTTCAATTTTCTTTTCCAAAAGACTTGTGTGTATTGTTGATGTCCTGGAATGGCTCACGGTGCACAGACGCCCATTTACCAGTTAATAACTGCTTATAATCATGGATAATTACTGTACTAAACATTGTCTGCCTGTCTTAACAGTTTAACTCATGGGTTTAAATCTATGAAAGCTGCTAATGACCTTCATCTTAAGTTTTCTTCCCTAAATTAATGGTTGCAAAACTGTGTCAGTCTGAGCCAGTCACTTAACCAAACGTTGCTTCCAAGTCATTCCTGAAAAGAGGCACTTATGCATTGTATATTTACCAGATTAGCAAATCAATAAAGAAAAGAAATGTCTTACAGCTGATGACAGCTAATCTGTTATTATACTCCTACAAAAAAGTATTTGTACCCAGAATAATGACCACTAGGAAAACTACATGCATCAATTGAGAAATAGGAAATATGGTCATGTTATTTTTTTTCTGAATTACACTTTGCATTTTGGGGTTGTGGGGCTGAACCTAAATCGCCAAGATAAGCTTCATTATGTTAAACATTATGAAGTGTTCCCAGGGACTATAAAGCCCACAAATGTTCCTTAAAGCCCATTACCATTTTCTGAAAGAAGGATGTATTTCAAATCCATCTTTGTTAGTAGATGGTAGCAAAGGTGGATGTAGGAGAGCCTTAATATTTAATGCAGAGTAAACAAATTTCCTTTGTGTTTTGTCTGAATTATCTTAGTTAGTATAAAAATGTCAGGAGTCCCTTGAAAACAAGTCATGCCTAAGGGGACTAATCCTGGTCAACAACAGTAAGTAAGTTAATAAATAAATAATAAAGCTCACTGCAGCTGAATGAATCATTTGTGAAATTGTTTGCCAGTTCAGGTATCATAATGCAAACCTGTATTTTAGATGTAGCAGTGGCTCCATCTACTGGTCAGTTGCAGACATGTTATACTAAGATTTTGTTTTTGCTGCAGGATACATTATTTAAAACAGTTTTCTAGGGGAAAATGTATCTATATATTGCATAGAGCCACTGATTTGTTGCAGTATTGCAATACACACACACACACACACACACACACACACACACACATATATATATATATATATATATATGTATACATATACATATATTTATATATGTACATAAACACACACACACATATATACATATATATATATATATATATATATATATATATATATATATATATACACACACACACATATATATATATATAGATACACACACACACACACATATATATATATATATATATATATATATATATATATATATATATATAGATACACACACATATATATATATATATATATATATATATATATATATATATACACACACACACACACACACACACACACACACACACATATACATACACACACAACCACACACACACACACACACACATATATATATATATATATATATATATATATATATATAGACGTACCTCCCTGGACTGCATGAAAAGAGACATAGAGGAGCTCTCTGATTATGTAGCCCAGGCAGGTATGACCCTAACCCTGAGCAGTATCCTTCCTTCACCAAGAATGATGCCACAATATAGAGACAAGATGATCAGCTTTAACAATTGGCTTAATGTCTGGTGTCATTCAAAGGGGATCCAGTGTCTGTCTGCCTGGGATGACATGCTTGACAAGCCACGCTGCTTCGCAAGGGACGGCTTGCACCTGTCACCCCTGGGATTCGGATATTGGCTAAGGCTCTTGCCACCCCCATAGTGCCTTTTTAGGCAAGGCTCAAATTCTAAACCTACCACCCTAGAAAACAAAAATGGGAAGAAATTGAGGGTAATGCTGCTCAATGCCAGAAGTCTAAATCTCAAAATGCACTTTCGAGGCCCTTCTCAGTATGGAGAACATCGATGTCTGTGCTGTAACTGAAACCTGGTTCAAGGCTCCTGAGAGCACCCGGCACTATTAGGTTTTACCTCATATCATGCGTTCGGCCCCAAAACCCGGACCACTCCACAAAAGGAGGGTGTATCCATATTCATAAAGGATACTCACACCTCCAGGTTGG
>NC_056737.1:1641940067-1641955067 GCF_019279795.1 Protopterus annectens | reverse complement strand
AAACTTTCATAGACCTTTATTTGACAGTACTGGCCATAAGATCTCTCGACATGTTGCTACTATTATACAGACTAAAAAAGGCAAATTACAAAAGGATTTACTACAATATGGCAATAGGACTGCTTACCCTGTCTCCACTACTAAAAGTAACCAGCAGTTTCTTCAAAGACAGTATCCTCATAAACTTCCTAATTTGCAGAGACAACTGAATCATTTTCAAAGGCAAACAAATAACTTTCAAAGACAAACAAATAGTTTTCAGCAGCACAATGGATACATACAGAGTTTCTCTTCACACTTCACTCCTAATGCACCAGATAATTACAGGGAACCTTTTGCCTTTTCACCTCCCAACCCTGCTGCAGATGTCAAAAACAACACCTCACAGGTAGTTCTATTTATTTATTAGGTAGTTTTATTTATTTATTTATTTATATTTGTTGACCAGGAGTGTCCGACTGGACGTAGGTCCATTTTCAGCGGAGGCCCTGGGAGAAAAGCTCAACAGTTAAAATAAACAGACAGTAGTTACATTGGATTACATAACGATTAACAATTTACATAGCAATTACTTACAACATATTTACAGACGAAGAACATAGTACATCAGTAGACAACTAGAATCTTTATCTGTGAAGTACATAACGGACATTAACAAATGTTAAAATAAGAAGTTCCTGCTGTATAAGTACTAGGTTTATGAGCATCTGAGCTTGGTATAATCAAAGTAGTTAGTGGAGTGGAAAGAAAGGTAGTGGTTGGATGGGGTGGGTGATATTAGAGTGGGAGTTGCAAGGGCATAGCCAGCATGTTTTAGGTGCACTTTTAGTAAAGTTTTGAAGTGGGTGAATGATGGTAAGGAGGTAATTGTGGGTGGGAGGGAGTTCCATAATTTGGCTATGGTGCAAGAGAATAGTGCTTCACCAGCAGAGTTACTGGCTTTAGTGATCTGCAAGTGATTTTTGTTGCTGGATATTAGTGGTCTGATTGTGCGATAGGGTTGGAGTAGATTCTGGAGGGATGGGACATTTAGTGGATGGTTTACTAGTTTGTGGGCGAGTGAGAGTTGATACCATTGAAGGAAGTGAGGGAGTTCAAGCCAGCCCAGTTCAGCAAGTGAGAGACAGTGGTGACTACGGTAGGATGCCCCTGTGGTGAATTTTGCAATTTTGTTGTAGCAGGTCTCAAGCTTGTTTAGATCACATTGCCTTAGGTTGGTATATATTGGAGAGGCATAAAGTAGGGTGGAAATAAGGTGGGAATTTGCTATTGAAATCTTTGCTGCTTTGGTGAGAAGATGCTTATTTCTGTATAACGCTCCTAGTTTTTTGTGGACTTTTTTATGGTCATGGATATGTGAATGTCAAATTTTAGTTTATTGTCTATTTCCACTCCTAGCAATTTGGTGTGTTCAGTTGGGTATATAGTGGTGTTGTCTTTTGATGTGATGTTAAAGTGAGAGTTGTTTTGAGTATGTTTGGTGGGTTGGAAGATGAGTAGTTTAATTTTGTTTGGGTTGAGTATTAATTGGGCATCGGATAACCAAGTTTCAACAGAGGAAAAGGCTTCCTGTGTGACTTTATGCAGTTTGGGTAGGGACTGGGCTGAGCAGATGATGGTCGAGTCATCTGCGTATTGTATGAGTGTGCCATGTGTGGTGGCAGAGGCTAGATTATTTGTGAAAACAGAGAAGAGTAGGGGTCCAAGGATGGATCCTTGGGGAACCCCTATGGAGACAGGTAGTTGGGGAGATATGTCATTCTGCCATACAACGGACTGTTGGCGGTCAGACATGTAACTCTGAAACCAGTTGGTGACTGATTATGAGAAGGATAGGTTATTGAGGACAGAGATAAGTTGTTTGTGTGGGACCATGTCAAATGCTTTAGATAGGTCTAGGAAAGTAGCAGAGGAGAGATAGCCATTGTTTTTATGCTGAAGGATAGTGTTAGTAAAGGAGAGTAAGGCAGTGGTAGTGCTATGGTTTGGTCGGAAACCATGCTGAGTATTGGAAAGGAGGTTGTTAGTAAGGAGGTAGTCTGAGACCTGAGAGTGTATGCATCTCTCTAGTATTTTGGAGAGTGGAGAGAAAATAGCTATGGGGCGGTAACTGGTTAGTTCTGTGGAAGGTCCACCTTTGTGGAGGGGAATTATATGTGATACTTTCCACAGTGTGGGAACATAACTTTCTGACAGAGATCGGTTAATCAAGATGGATACTGGGTAAGCCAGAGCATCAGCTGCGATTTGTAGGTATTCACTTGGGAGGTTGTCTGCTGCTAATTTGGTGGGTTTAAGTTTAGTTAAGAGTTTTTTTTTATGTTGTAGGTAGGTACAGGAGAAAAAGAGAAGGCAGTGGGGAGATTAGTAGTTGAAGGTGTGGGTTGGAGTGGAGGGGGGTTGTGTTGTTTAGCTAGTGATAGTATGGTTTGTGTGAAGTGTGTGTTGAATGAGATAGCAATATTTTATGAGGAGTGAGGGATGTTAGGAGGAGGGGTACTGACTTTACCTGGGTGGAGGATGGAGTTTATGGAGGACCGGAATTGTTTGGGGCTGTGTTCGGAGGAGTCTAGGGCAGACTGGTAGTATTGGAATTTGTCCTGTTTTATTAGCTTTTTGACTCTATTGCATAGTTCTAGGAATTTCTGTCTAGTTGAGGGGGTCTTGGTTTTGCACCAGTGCTCCCAGGCTTTATCCCTGTTTTTCATTTCTGACTTAGTAGTTTTCTGTAGCCACGGGGAGGGTTGTGCTTTGATTCTGGAAAGTCTTATGGGGGTATGGTAATTAAGGATGCTCAGGAAGGTAGTATTAAAAAATTCAACTGCGTCATCAAGATTGAGGTACTTTAGAGTATGCCAGTTACATTCTTTGAGGGATGAGATGAATGTGAGTGGGTTAAAGTTTATTTTTTTACGTATCTGACGGTAGTTTAGCTTGGTATAGGTATTTTTTCAGTAGGAATGTTGGGGAGTGATCACTGAGGCTATCTAATAAGCAGCCTGTAATATATGACTGGAGGCTCTTACTGACTAGTATCCAATCCAAGGTAGTGTGCTTGCTGGAGTTTTTATTTATCCTGATTGGCGACTGGACTAGTTGGGTGAAGCCATGAAGGTTTACATGATGGGTTGGATGGTTGCCAGAACAGGATTGCCAGTCAATATTGAAATCACCTAAAATGATAGTTTCTTGGGGGAGATGGTGGGTAGACCAGCTGAGGAGGTTTTCTAGTGGAGGGATGTTTTGGGCAGGTGGGAAGTAGCATCCAATTATGTTGATTGTTTTGTTTTTGTTTATTTTGAGGTTGGTATATATTATTTCTTCATTGCCAATTTGTGGAGCTGATGATTTTAAGATCTGGATGTTTAGATGCTGTTTAAATATGATAGCTACACCGCCTCCTTTCTTGTTTAGCTGGTCTTCTCTTAGTATGCCAGAACCTGTAGGGAGTATTTGCTCACTGGTAATGTGAGGTTTTGGCCAGGTTTCTGTCAGGATGACTATATCTGGGGAGTACAAGTCTATGGTGGCATGGAGTTCATGGACTTTGTTGGATATACTTCTAATATTTAGGCTTAGTAGAAGGAAGTCATTTGGCTTTCTATTGGTTGTAATATGGGAGAAGTTGTGGTTTCTAGTCTGATTATGGGGATTGGGGTTGGAGATGGTAGGGCCAGGGTTGGGGTGGATATCTCCACTTAGGGCTAGTTTTGATATGCATGAGGTTATTAGTTTTCTCAGTTTTTGAATGTGTTTGTTTATAAGGGAAACTTTATGATTGTGCTCTTTGGGTAATAGGTATGGTGGGAGGGTTACTATGTTAAGTTGTACGGATGCTTTATGTTTGAGTAATATAGTTGGTAGAATATGTGGGGGGTGCATAGGGATGGTTCTTCAGTTGGTGGGAGGGGAGCTGAGTGAGGGTGAGACATGAGTGGTGGTGTGAGTAGTAGTACAGTGGTAGTGGTTGAGTGCGGGAATGATAGAGCTTTGGTAGGATGTAAGATATGCAAGGAGAGTGCATGCAGTGAACATAGGTAAGGTATGCTTATACATGTTAGTTGAGGAGGTGTGATAGTAATGGGAACATGGAGGAGGTAGTGTTGGGTTAGCGCTGTGGTTGGCTACTGGAAAGATGGGAGGGGTTTGAGAGTGTAATAAAGGTGGGACAATTGGGGCGGGAGGGAATAGGGGGCAGGGTGGGGAGCGAAGCAGGTAGAGACCCTGTTAGTTGCTCTTATGAGGGGGCTGGAAACAATCAGGTAACAGAGTTAATTGATGAATGAACATATGATAGTGACAAGGGTGGTTGTAGTTTTAAAAATGGTGCCTGCCACAGGTAATATTTATTAACTTTGGGATTGTCTTAAGGTAATAAACAGGGAAGGGGAAAGGGAGAACAAGGGTGTGAGCAGGCAGTTCTTTGTACTGCTGCTAATGAGCCAAAGCAAAGACAAGTTAGTGTTTGAGAAACAATCACAATTGACCAATGACTGCTCTGAAACTGTAAGTCATTTCTTAACCATTTTCAGGTGGAAAAACAGGATAACCTTGTATCAGTAGGCCACTGTGGTCTCAGTTTAAATTAGCAAACACACAGTATTGATCAGATTATGGATGCTATCTGCTAACAGAAGGGAATAAGAGAGAAAGTGGAAGATGAGAGTGTGTGTGTGTGGGGGGGGCTGCTTACAAGCCAAAGCAGAGTGCTCTCCAGGGGAAAATGAATATTGGCTCAAACAGGTAGACACATACTCAAAGTTATCTTTAGTTGTTTGCAGACAGTTCAGACCTGGACTGCACTTTTCTTATAAGAATGATAAGGGTGGTACCGCAGTTGAATACTTAAGAGTGGTGTTAGGTCTAGAAAAGAAGAGTACAGAGAGGAGTAAGCACTTTGAGACAGTAAAGATATAATGTGAGTGTGTTCAATCTTGCCGTTTGTTCATACACACGGTTTCGGAGCCGATCATCGGCTCTGAGTCGGCCGCATAGCAAAGCTCTGCATCTTAGAGAAGCTCGAGACCAGGCTATATCCCACAATCCTCCCTGCCATTACTCAGATCTAGTTTGCCACTGCAACGGATCACATCAACGAGAGCTCTGACCAGAGAGAATTTTGTTATATTCAGATAAGATTCTTATCTTTCTAGTTTAAAAAGTTCTTATAGTTCTTGTTAAGTTAGTTTTTGATTAGTACTAGTGTGTGTGTGTGTGTGTTATTGTAATTAATCCTGTCACATTTTTATAGGTCCCCTTTTGTGGCCTACCTCTTCTTACCCACTTAAAGCAATACATATATAAATATTTTCTTATAGTTATTAGTTATTATAGCTAGTGTCTTAAAATTTTTCATAGTAGAGTGTCTTACTACCGGTTATGTCAGAAAAAGCCAAATCCGGCTTTAAAAGATGTCAGTGTGGACAGAAAATGTCCATCACTGACAACCACACTTCCTGCATCTACTGTCTTGGCCCTTTCCACCTGCAAGAGGATTGCTCTATATGCCATTCCTTCAGCGGGAGGGTCATGACAGATAGACGCAGGAAACTTATAGATAGGGGACTACTTAAGCCTGCCTTCCAGGAAGCTTTAGACAAGTCGGACCAGACTTCTAAGTCCTCGAAGGGGTCGAAGATGTCGGAGCCCATGTCATCGGCTCCGAGTTCTTCTTCGAAGGTTCGTTCGCCGGTTCCACAGACTTCGGGGCCGAGCGGCGAAAGTTTGTCTTTCACTGAGCCCCAGGTCTTGGAACCGGTGTCGGTGCTACCGCCACCGTCCATTCTTCGGTCGGTGCCATCTTCGGCCCCTTCGACCCAATCTTCCAGACCGTTATCCGATACAGATGTGGATTGTGTCATGCAGAAACTTATGGAGAACACCGCCCTTTCCAAGTTGATTGCTGTTTCCTCCCAATTGGTGTCGAAACTAGAAGGCCTCCCTTTATCTCCAACAGGTCCTCCTTCGAGACCCATCCAGTCTTCGGAGCCGGGAGAGGATGAGCCGATGATAGTGGAGCCCTCGGTGCTGAAACCGTCCATTGCACGATTGACACCATTGACTTCGACTCCTTCGGAACCTGTAGGTGAGTCGCAGAGCCGACGATCTCTCCTCGGTTCCGGGACCGAGAGTCGTACCGACCTTTCGGTGCCGACTCTCCCTCTCGGGGCCTCGGCGCAGATTGGCTCACCTCCGTCCTCGGGGTCGATGCCCATGGCCCCCGTGTCTGGGATGCTTCCATGTTCTTCGGAACCGGAGGAGTCCTCGGCCCGGGGTTCAGGGGTTTTTGACCTTATGAGGAAGGTTTTGTCTACACAGACAACCACTTCATCGGAAGCGTCTTCTCCCTCCCCTAAGGGGCCGCTCTCTGTTTCTGCCCCCACGACCCATCCAAAGCGTAGAGCACCATTGCCTCAGCCACCCCCAGAGGGTGCCCCCTGTTCCTCGGAAGCCTCACCAGAAGCCCCCTCCGATGAGGTTCCGAGGAAAAGACTGTGCAAGAGGAGGCACTTGGATTCCCCGCAGGAATCTCTAACATCTGACACTGACTTGGATGAGGCAGAGGGGTCCCCAAAATCCCCCTCTGAGGATGTCTCATTTGCGGACATTTGGAGATCTTAAAACAGAGGGGTGATTGGCAGTCCATAGACCCCACTGAGGATGAGTCGTGTTGCTGAAGGCTTTTGGTGCTCAACCTTCTACCTCCTGGGTTACCCCGCCCTTCATTGAGTTAATGGATTTAATTGCTCGAAGGGCATGGGAGACACCAGACACAGTGGAACCGGTCCCTCGAAAACCAAGCAAATTTATCACCGCCCCCCAGGACAAGGTTTATCTCACCAAGGGAGTCCCGGTCGACGCTATGGTGGTGGCGGCAGCCACTAAAAAGGAGATGTCTGAGTCTTCCTCTTCTGTTCATCCTCCTAATAAGGATTCTAGGACTATGGACAGATATGGGAAGCGCGTTTTTAGTTCAGCGACTTTTTCCATACATTCGCTAAACTATTTGACACACTTTACACGTCTGCAGAGGGATCTCATCAAGGAGCTGGGAGATACCCTCCAGGGTAACACAGATGCTGCTGTTTCAGATAAGGTAACAGCACAGCTTAACACCCTTACCTCCATAGTGAACTCATCCATGAGGCTCATCTCGTATGCGGCTGAAGGATCGAGTAGAGCTGCAGCTTCAGCGATTGCTCTACGAAGACAATCCTGGATGCGGCTGTGCTCATTTGCGGAAGCCTTCAAGTCTTCCTTCGCCAACGCCCCCTTTGATGGTGCCACACTCTTTGGGCCCAAAGTGAAGGAGACACTAACTCAGTGTGAGCAAGAAGGAAAGACTCTGTCTGCTGTCGGAGTCCGTTTTTCCGCTCCAACTAGACTGTACCCCAAAGGGCAATGAGGTGGAAAAATGTGGTTCCGTAAAACTCAGGGATCTTTCCAGGCCACACAGAGTGACCCCCCCCCCCAGAGGCAGGGGGGGTAGAAATGGAAGACGTCGCCCCGGCAGCAGAGGGGGTCCGCAGAACCAAGGCGACAGGGATCCTGTCCCTGGTAAGCCTTTCCAGCACTCCTGAATGGGGGCCCGACTGTCCTGCTCTGGAGGCAGTCGGGGGTCGCTTGGCTTTATACCCACAGGCCTGGCTAACTCTCACCTCGGACTCTTGGGTAAAAAGCATTGCAACCAGAGGATACAAAATCCCCTTCATGTGAACTCCACCCCAACAAAGAAGGTTTCCAGATGTGCCACCCCATCTGCGAGGCCCAGCAGCAATAGAAATTTCAAAGCTGCTCGAAAAAAGAGTCATCTAGCCAGTCCCGGTGGACCAAAGAGGATCCGGAACTTACTCAAGGTTCTTTTTAGTTCCAAAAAAGACAGGGGACTGGAGACCAATTTTGGATCTCAGCAATCTCAATACCTTCGTGAAAAAGGAAAAGTTCCGGATGGTCATGCTTCAATCGATCCTTCCATTTTTACAGAAGGATGACTGGATGTGCTCGATAGATCTCAAGGACACGTACTACCACATCAAAATGGCCAGACTGTCCAGAGATCACCTGCGCTTCCGGCTGGGAGACAGTCACTTTCAATTTCGAGCCCTGCCCTTTGGGCTCACCTCAGCCCCCAGGGTATTCACCAAATGCATGGCAGTGGTAGCGTCTCACTTGAGACGTCTAGGATTCTGGGTGTTTCCCTATCTGGACGACTGGCTGCTCACCACCACCACCGAGCGTCGCCTCATACAAGCCAGAGACTACACAGTCAACCTTTGTTCCCACCTAGGGATTTCCATAAACTTCAAAAAATCTGCCTTACTGCCCTCACAGCATATTTCATTCATCGGAGCAGACCTAGACACACGTTTAACACTGGTAAAGCTCCCTCCAATAAGGGCTTCATCCCTCAAGGAACAATGGCTGCTGTTCACGCAGTGGTCATTCCAGCAGTTACCCCTAGCACACGAGATTCTGATAACAGATTCTTGCAAACGAGACCTCTCATGGTGGGTGTACAGTCAAGATCTCACTATGGGTCGTCCATTTGTTCTACCCAATCCGACGGCCACGATAACCACGGACGCTTCTCTGATAGGGTGGGGGGGACTATTTCAGGGAAGAACAGTCCAAGGGGAATGGTCCAACATGGAGTACAACCTGCACATAAATGTTCTGGAAATGAGGGCGGTGTTCCTGGCGTTGCAACACTTTCAAACCCTCCTACCTCTAGGAACAGTAGCAGTTCAGACAGACAACATGTCTGTAGTCTGGTACATAAACAAACAGGGGGGAACCAGATCTTACCCATTATGCAGAGAGGCCATGAGAATTTGGCAATGGGCAGAGTCCACGGGTCGCTTTCTGATAGCAACGCACATCCCGGGGTCATCCAACGTCATTGCGGACAGGTTGAGCAGAGCCATCCTGTTACCTCACGAGTGGTTCCTCAAGCTACAGGTGGCGGAAAGAATTTTCCGCAGATGGGGCCAGCCTTGCTGCAATCTATTTGCTTCCCCGATGAATACCAAATGCAGAAGCTATTTTGCCCTTCTACCCCCTCTGGCAGATGTCCTCAGGGACGCACTGATACACGATTGGCCCCCGGGTCTCCTATATGCATTTCCACCTACACCCTTGATTCCCAAATTTCTTCAGAAAGCCAGAAACCTGGAAAGGACAATTATACTCATAGCCCCATTCTGGCCTCGACAGATATGGTTCCCCTTTCTACGAGCCCATCAAACAGAGGAACCGTGGATCCTGGACCCAGTACCAGATCTATTGACCCATTCGTCGGGAGTTCCTCACCCCTCTCTTCTATCCCTCAAACTAGCAGCTTGGCTGCTCCACTTCCCTGCCTAGCCAGGTCTGATCTACTTTCTCCGGCAGTTCAACGCATTCTGGTTGCCTCTCATAAGGCTTCCACTACAAAACTCTACAGGAGTAAATGGAAACGCTTTGTATACTGGGCATCTAGCCAACACTTGGACCCCCCAGTAGCTCCTTTACATAAAGTTCTAGAATTTCTATCCATCCTTTTTCACAAAGGAGCCTCTACTTCTACACTAAGAGTACATTTGGTGGCCATATCCAACTACCATGTTGGTGAGGACGGTTCTCCTATTATGTCCCACAGGCTTTGTAAGGCTTTTATGAAAGGATCCTTCCATCTTCGACCACCCGTCAGAGACCCTTTATTCCCATGGAATTTAAATTTATTATTGTCGCAACTAATGTTGCCACCCTTTGAACCAGCCTCTTCTTGCCTCCTGAAGTTCTTGTCGTGGAAGACAATTTTTCTCGTAGCTGTTACTTCAGCTCGAAGAGTTTCAGAGCTGCAAGCACTATCAGTCAAGCTGCCTTACTTAGTTTTCCACCCAGATAGAGTCTCCTTGCGAACAAATCCATCTTTCCTTCCTAAGGTATGTTCTGTCACGAATATTAACCAGTCCATAGAACTCCCTACCTTTTTCAAAAACCATACCAGTAAGTTGGAGTATATGCTGCACAAGCTGGATGTCCACAGACAACTAAGATTTTATTTGGACATGACTAAAGATTACAGGAAAACAGATCAGCTTTTTGTCGTGTTTGCAGACAATAAAAAGGGCATGGCAGTTACAAAATGTACACTATTTAAATGGCTTACTGATTGTATAGCCTTTGTATATTCTAAGTTGAATCAGGCCTTGCCTGCCAAACCTAAGGGCCATTCTACCAGATCCGTTTCCACTTCCTTAGCTCATGCAGCTCGTCTGCCTTTGGACACGATTTGTGCAGCAGCCATGTGGTCTAAACCACATACTTTTATCGCTCATTATAGGGTTGACAAAGCCTCCAAAGACAGGACATCTTTTGGTTCCACTGTGCTTAGGAACGTTCTTCCATGAGTCACTCGGGGTGACGGAGCTAGGGACGCTACCTGTGTGTAAGAACAAACGGCGAGATTGAACACTCTCACATAAGGAAGTTATGTTCTTACCATAACGTTCCATGTGGAGTGTTCATCTCGCCTTTGTTCTTACATTCCCTTCCCTCCCTCACGTGTTTGGAAGAACGAGTAGGACTAGAGTCTGGTCGAAATGCCTTAACCCCTTCCGGGTATATTGTTTCTTACCTCATGGGGTATATTTCGCTACCCTTAGTTAATTTGTTAAGTGAGATAGTGTCTCTGAGTTTTGTGGCTGTGTGTAGCCTTAGCACCTGAGGTTTTTGGTTGGTCTGGTTTACTTGCAAACTAGATCTGAGTAATGGCAGGGAGGATTGTGGGATATAGCCTGGTCTCGAGCTTCTCTAAGATGCAGAGCTTTGCTATGCGGCCGACTTGGAGCCGAGGATCGGCTCCGAACCCGTGTGTAAGAACAAAGGCGAGATGAACACTCCACATGGAACGTTATGGTAAGAACATAACTTCTTTTTATAAAGATTACAAAAAACAAACTGAGCAAATAGCTACTGTATGCAGGAAAATGTCTTGAACCAACTATTAATATATGCAGATACTGAGCCAATTGGAAAAAAGTCTGTTAGAAGAAACCTCAAGACAGTTATGCAGTCACACTTAAAAATAAAGCGAGCAGCACTCTGTCGAGGTTGTCTAATGTGATTCTGTCCAAAAGTAACAGCACAATTATATAGAAATAATTAGACACCAGTATGAGCAGTCTACACACAACACAATTACATGAATAACATTAGTGAACAAGGTGCAGCTATGCAAATAGACTATACTATTATATGAAAAACAACTTGGTGCAGGCAAAATGCTAGCATGGCATAGTAACTTCCAATAATAAAGCAAAAATCATATTAGATGTCTAACACAATTCAACATAAACATATACAGTTGTAAAATGTCTAACACAATTCAACATAAATAGGTATTTACAGTTGTAAAACACTTACTGGAGAGACACTGAGCTCCTCATGGGGCCTGTAGCAGAGTGGATTGTAGTTTTAAAAATGGTGCCTGCCACAGGTAATATTTATTAACTTTGGGATTGTCTTAAGGTAATAAACAGGGAAGGGGGAGGGGAGAACAAGGGTGTGAGCAGGCAGTTCTTTGTACTTCTGCTAATGAGCCAAAGCAAAGACAAATTAGTGTTTGAGAAACAATCACAACTGACCAATGACTGCTTTGAAACTGTAAGTCATTTCTTAACCATTTTCAGGTGGAAAACAGGATAACCTTGTATCAGTAGGCCACTGTGGTCTCAGTTTAAATTAACAAACACACAGTATTGATCAGATTATGGATACTATCTGCTAACAGAAGGGAATAAGAGAGAAAGTGGAAGATGAGAGTGTGTGTGTGTGTGTGTGTGTGTGTGTGTGTGTGTGTGTGTGTGTGTGTGTGTGTGTGTGGTGGTGGTGGTGGTGGTTGGGGGGTGGGGTGGGTGGGTGGGGGGGGGCTGCTTACAAGCCAAAGCAGAGTGCTCTCCAGGGGAAAATGAATATTGGCTCAAACAGGTAGACACATACTCAAACTTATCTTTAGTTGTGTGCAGACAGTTCAGACCCGGACTGCGCTTTTCTTATAAGAATGATAAGGGTGGTACCACAGTTGAATACTTAAGAGTGGTGTTAGGTTCAAAGTTAACTTTAGTTGATTGCAGACAGTTCAGACCCAGACTGCGTTTTTCTTATAAGAATGATAAGGGTGGTACCGCAGTTGAATACTTAAGAGTGGTGTTAGGTTCAAAGTTAACTTTAGTTGTTTGCAGACAGTTCAGACCCGGACTGCGCTTTTCTTATAAGAATGATAAGGGTGGTACCGCAAGTGGTAACTTGAATGAATTACCTCAACCTTTTTTATCTCCAAGCAGGATGCAGACAGAACTCTCTGCCCAGACACAGATAATGGATTCAGGAATCGGTGGGGATAGGCTCATGGAGATTTCAGAATATGGGTCACCCCATGACAACCTGGAGCCATGCTGTAATTTATTAAATTAAATTGCCACTTCTAATGATGATTTTGGTGTTAATAGTAACCTGAATATATTGAAAAGTTTTGTTTTTAATAGTTCAAATAGAGTGCTGTCGTCAGATCACCTGTCTTTACTAAATAAAGGTCTCACATGCATACAAGCACAATGAGTGCATTTAGCAGATGTTTTGATAGACCTGCATTTGTATGTTAGGAAGTTAAACTTAAAAGCCTTTTCTCTGAACATGTAAACCATGACAATACTGACTTTACAAATGGTTCGAACAAGGTTTTGCAGAATGTAACAGACACTCAGGTGACAGATGAAACCACTGTTAATAACCTGCCCCTGAAAAGAAATAGTGTGTTTCACCCTGGGTTGAATAGTTCCCTTAGCACATTCTTATAGGTCTGCGAATCTGATATCAGACAGATGACTAGTAATACTTCTTCTGTGAAATGGTTTAATTTGACACCAGGAGAATTTTTAGCGCTAAATGACCTTACTATTGATAGCTCTTTAAGAATCATGAAAGCAGACAAAGGGACAGGACTTATTATGGAACAAACAGATTATGTTAAAGCTATTGATTCTGAATTGCAGAATAGCAACTATTATAAAAGTGTTACAGTGGATTTTGTTAAACAACAATTTGAAAAGATAGACACTTTACTACATGCTTTAGAAAGGGATGAATATATCATATTTGAAGAGCTGTATTTTTCATGCTTGTGTCTAACCCTAGTTTAGGGAAATGTTTCGTAATTCCTAAAATCCATAAAAATCTAGACAACCCTCCATTCAGACTTATTATTTCTAATAAGCGTACTAAGACTGAAAGAATTCCGGAATACTTAGACTTTATACTTAATCCGATTGTACAAGAAACTCAGTTTTACATTAGGGACTCGTGGGGCTTCCTGAATGAATTGTTTTTAGCACAGTTAGATGTTTCCGAATGTATTTTTGTAACTCTGGATATTGTTTCTTTGTATACTAACGTCCCTCATAAAGAGGGTATGGAATATGTTAAACTGTACTTGTCTAAATATGCCAAGTTTCCTTCTTATAAAAATATGACCCTGACTGCTTTGATTGACACAGTTTTACAGAATAAGTTTTTCTATTTTAATGGACAGATTTTCCAGCAGATTAAAGGAGTTGCTATGGGGTCTAAAATGGCCTCTGCTTATGCTAACTTGATGCTTGCTACTTGGGAACAAGAACCTTTGGTGCACCTCCCTGGATTTAATTTTACAAAACTGTATCATAGATATATTGACGATATCTTGTTTGCGTAGACTGGCACAGTTATGCAGTTGGACATGTTCATACAACTATGGAAAACAGTGTTACTTTCCTGTCTTGCATTAAATCAGGTTGTGGAAGCAAAGTGTCTTTTTTGAACACTTCCATCTCGATTAATTACATTAACAAGTGTAAAGACACCTACAGTAATAATTTCTTGAAATGTACAAGCCAGCCCCCTTTTTACATGAAACATAATGTGTTAAATGCCCAGCTCATTAGACTTTCTAGGTTTGTTAGCGATGATCAGCTTTTTAGAAAAGAGGCTGACTTACTTGGTGAACTGGTTTTGCAAAAACACCACCCCAGAAACTTGATCGTAAAAGTAACTGAAGAAATTACTAAAGCCAGATATGTTTCCTATCAACATTTTCTAAAATATGGTTTCCAACCTAAGCAACAAAGTAACACTCAATTAGCAGAAAGAACTTTAAGCTTTCCAATTCCTGTCTGCAGGGACATGCAAGCTATTTGAAACATTGTTTATAGCAACTGGTATATTGCTGCAAGCTCTCCTACTTTGTCTGAACCGCTTGGCAGACAGCCTATGTTTTCATACAAGAGGACACGTACCTTAAGAAGCTCTTTTGAAAACAGAGACACTCAGTTTTTGATAGGAAATGTTTGCAATGTTTCTGATCCACCAGGGTTGTTCAAATGTGTGTCTTGTCAATATATTAGTACAGATTCTTCTCTCACTTTTGAACATATTAGCCCCACTGTTACTTTTTCCAGCCATTTTGACTGTAATTCCTGTAACATTGTTTATGCAGGGATTTGTGTGACTTGCAGTTATTTTTATGTTGGAAAGATGAGTCACAAACTTTCGGACTGCATCAAAGAATATTATACTGCTATTAGAAACATAAACAGTCACAACGCTTTGACTAGACACACTACAGCTTGCCATGAATTTGTTAAATTCCATTTTATTGTTTTAGAGCAAGTTAATTTGTTTTTTGGGGACTACTCAGCTCTACTGGAGGTGAAGGAGCATAAATGGCAGCTCTGTTTGGGTGCTGAGTCCTCCCCAGGGTTGAATGAAGCCTCATTTCTTGATACACTGGGAAATATTAGGGTGCAACCTAACACCCTAATAATGGGCGATTTCAACTACCCCACCATTAACTGGGAAAACTACTCATGTACCAAGTCTTGTGCTCAACGGTTTCTGGAATTCATAAATTCCAATGCCTTGGATCAACTTATCCACACCCCCACCAGGGGCAGCAATATCCTAGACCTGGTCATTACCAACATG
>NC_056737.1:1641932567-1641935067 GCF_019279795.1 Protopterus annectens | reverse complement strand
ATCTGTTTTTGCTGTTGGAATTTGCTGTGAAAAGGGACCTTAAGTGTGAAATCTACAGTTGTGTTTTTTGGATATATATGTGTGTATATATATATATATATATATATATATATATATATATATATATATATATATATATACACACACACATACAGACATACATATATGTGTGTATGTATATATATATATATATATATATATATATATATATATATATACATATATATATATATATATATATACATATATATATATATATATATATATACACATATATATATATATATATATATATATGTATATATATATATATATATATATATATATATATATATATATATATATATATATATATACATATACATATATATATATGGATCTAGGTCGTTTGCTCGAGTGAGCAAATGACCGAAACCCAAACGGCCGGGCATACTTATGCGAAAGTGCTTCTCACCAAAGAAGCACTATCGCGTAAGTATGCCTGTTGCCAAGGCTGTACTATGGTGCGGATAAGGGAAATTTCCCTTTTTCCCAGTGTGTGTGTGTAACCATGCATTATTTTTTTTTTAGAAAAGCTAAAGATTTGTGGGTCCCTTTTGGGACAGAGTATGATGCGTCATTTAAATGGTGGGAGAAAATGAGTGTGGGGTGGGAAACAATGCATAAAAGTAACACTGGTTCATTACATAGTATTAACGAGGAAGAGCTCATCTTATTACAAGTGCCGTGTGAATGTCTTTTCTTACATGAGAAAGATGTTTCTCTTACCTCATTCTTAAGAAACTGATGGTTTAAAGACCCATTTTCTACTTTTTGGGGAAGAAAACTGAGTGCTATAGGAAGAGGTATACTGAAATATTTATGCTCAGCCCAGAGTTTTGTTTCATTTGATATACATGTGTGGAATCACCAGTACATTTCTTTCTGGGCTGAATAGATACAAACACTTATTTATTTTACTTAGTGAGAGAAATAGAAAACTGGCAAAACACAATTAATTACTGTCTTCAGCACAGGACAATATAGATAAAAGTCAGAAATAAAATTATATATTTTTGGAAAATGACAGGAACAGAATTTTACAATGTTATTAAAACAGTTTTAGCACTGAGAGTTTATGGCTTAAAACCTTGTAGGCACTTTCTTGTAGAAAAAAGACTACAATGATGGCTGTTGTGATATCATGCTGAAGGGAAACTGTGGGACTTGGAGGATTTTCTCACAGGGAATTGTGCCAGGGAAAGTGAATTCGATATGTAAGATACGTATGGCCCAATTGTAAAGGGCAGTGCAAAGTAAGTACTATTTGTTTTATGAATATTCTCCAGCATGTGGTTTGTGGGATGAAGTGCATACTCATTCTGATTGACAGGATAAACCCATTTATTTAGAGAATGTGTTTTTATATGGGGTGTACGGAATGCAAGGAACTTCATGGATATTGAGTTACCATATATAAAGCAGTGGGAAACACAGAATACAGTAAACGTCCAATGCTCCACTACATATGTGCTGAGAAATAGCCTCAAGCCATGCCAAACTTCAATCTAAAAAACAATAAAAAAATTATGTTATGCAGAGGGCAAGCCCCCTACCTCCCACACCCCCTGATAATTATATATACTAACTCTGGAACTGAACAAAAATGGGATAAGGGCATATTCCCCAAACCCAGGAATTGTGTAGTCTCAAACACCTGTTGACCAGCTGCTTAGCTGATCATAAGCCGTCATATAAACAGTTGTCGACAAAACACATATTTTACATTCTTCAGAGAGCCCATATATATGTGAATATATATATATATATATATATATATATATATATATATATATATATATATGTCAATTACCATAATGAAAGATCTGTAAGAGTAGATCCATCTGCTGACAGCAAGGACTAATGAGGCAATTATAAGGACCACTGAGCAGATAAAACATTTTCAAGCACCAAATTACAATCCACTATCCCATAAAGCAACATGGTTCCAAGTCTTTCAAGATCTTTGTATAACTTGCTGAAAACACCTACTATTCAGAATCAGGAGAGGAGAAAAACTGTAGACTAATAGCTACATAGATGGGGGGAAGATATGTGGGTGTGTTACAGATGATGGACCTGTTTTTATATAACTGTCATTGTGGTAAGTACTTGACTTTCATAAATAGTAGGAGGCAGCCCATCACCTGCAACAGTAGTTAACAGTCTCGAGCAAATTCTCCCTACTGGAGAATGTCCAGGATGTTTTTATAAACCATCCTTGGCAGAGATGCATTGAGTTTTTCAGTTCCTATCTTTTAGCATCTGCAGGATAACAGCGGCTGCAAAGCATACTTCTCAACTTCTTTGCTTAAGAATTCTGAACAAATACAAAAATAATGGGGGTGAGGACAAAGACACAAAATTAAAAGCAATCTTCAGATATTACCCTCACTTAAAAGTTAATAGAATACCAGGATTTGTATCAACATGGATTTCCTGAACAACAGAAGTATGAAAC